>NC_064565.1:46493588-46618588 GCF_937001465.1 Orcinus orca | reverse complement strand
ACCATTCCTACAATTAAAATACTGGTGGTCAGATTTTAAAATTCATGTTTCTTCTATCACTCTTCACAGCCTGTAGGCATCTGCAGCCGCCTTTTTTATAACGTTTAACGAGGGCTTGAACTTGGTGAGCCCAGGTTACGACCAACTCACTTAACATAACAGAGGAGAATTTGTCTTGCACGTATTTTCAAATTAGAATTATCTTGGAGCTTGGGTTACTAGTATTAGAAAGCTTACACATTTCAAAAAGTATGACTTGGCTGGTCTTTAGTGGTATGATTCAATAGATAGTGAGAGATATTCAAAGTATCATAGGAAATGACAAATTTGAAGTTTGACTCAACTGATAACTTCTATTCTATTAGTGTTCCCCCCACCCATAATATTAGTACTATCACTTAGAATAGGGTTTTTAATTTTTTTTAGTATGCCTAACATTTCATGTATGGGGGCATAACTGCCATCTTTCCCTAGAAAATAAGAATGATTATTGGAAGAAAATTTTATGAAAATATTTCAAAATGTATATATTTTAGCTCCAAGTTCAATGTTAACTGAAAGGTAAGGCAGCAACAGAAATAATGGTAGATCAGAATGGAGAAAGCATTCTTCTACTCTCATATTAGTCAGTCTGGAGATTTTGTGTTTAAAGATAAAAAGGGGGGATCCTAATTAACCCTCCCTTTCAAATAATTCCGAGGCAAATTTCATAGACAGGAAAAATATCAGCAAAATTTATTCTGGAACTTTGAAGACTTTAACTTTTAAAGTTCAATTAAAAGCTTTCTTTGTGGGGGCTTCCCTGGTGGCGCAGTGGTTGAGAGTCCACCTGCCGATGCTAGGGGACACGGGTTCGTGCCCCGGTCCGGGAAAATCCCACACGCCGCGGAGCGGCTGGGCCCGTGAGCCATGGCCGCTAAGCCTGCGCGTCTGGAGCCTGTGCTCCGCAACGGGAGAGGTCACAACAGTGAGAGGTCCGCGTACCGAAAAAAAAAAAAAAGCTTTCTTTGTTAGAAGGATTCTAAAATATTTTTGGATTCTCTATTGTATCAACTTATAGTACTAAGGATGGGCAAATAAATATAAAGGGTTAAGTAAGACAAGTTGTTTCATTTTAATTTCTGTGAGATCTAGCAAAAAGCTATAAAGGTTAAAATTGCCTCTCCTTTTTAAATGCACTTCAATTTTTTAAATGATCAAAACTATGACATTGCAAATGAAAGGAAAAGTGAATTTTATTATAAAAGGTTCTGACTATCTTTTAGTTGAATTCAGAAGTCTGGATTGCAGATAGAGGTTTGCGTGTTATTAGTGTTTAGAACATAGTCTGTAGATGGTGGTTGGAACCATGGGTGTGGATGAGGTTGTTTATAGAGCATTTGTAAAGTGAGAAGAAGGCTAAAATTCAGAACTCTCAGAAACAATAATATTTAAAAGGAGGAGGAAGGACAAGGGGGATAAGGCCCAAAAAGATGATGAAAGACATGCGTGGAGAGATGGATGAAGACTCAGGAAGGAAGAGTCATGAGAACCAAGAGGTGGAGAGCATCCAATAGCAGGAGTATCAGGAAATGTTGCAGTTGAATAGTAGTTAATTGCATGTGACAATGAGCAAGTCATTGGTGACCTTTAGAGATGCAGATGGGTTTGTCTGAGAGAGAGTTTGCCCTTACTTTAACAACTAGCTTTTTATTCACTGCCCTAGGGGTCTTTATAAGCATCAGGTGTCATAATAAATATTTAATGTTTGAGTGGAAAACAATTTCCTATTATACTATAAATTAAAGGCAACTTTAAAGTGATTGTAAATCAATCTACCATGTAGATTATCCAGTTAAAATATTTTCATCTTTGGCTAATTTTCCTAATTATTTATCAGATGCTAATTCCCTCAGATAATTTTAATATTTATAAAATTATTGACTTACAGAGTCATCGGCCTTGGTAATAAATGTCTAATTCATACCAAAGGCCAGCCCCACATCTGTTCCTTTTTCCTCTCTTCATCTACCCTATGGAGGTTCCCTATATCCTCAACCCAATGACAGTGCAAGAACTGACCTCAGGGTAGGACTGACCACTGAGCTATATATATTTTTTTTCCCCATAATCTTTAACTGAGTGAAGACTTTCTTCCCTACTCTTTTTTTATTTTTTTCTTTTTTTCTCAACTGAATTCACATAGTTCAGCCTTCCTCTTTCTTTTCTAAGATTTTTCCTGTTCACCCTAAATTTCTGGCTCTTTCTATCTTTATTTCTCTCCCTATCTTCCTTTTCTTGCTTCTTCTTACCTTTCTTTGTTCCCTTTGTTATACCCCTGCCCCATCAATTACCTCAATAGTCATTGCTAAGCCTAAAAGTTACCAAAGAAGGAAAGATCTAGGTTTTGAAATTTGTCAATCACAAAAGCAAGTCATATCCATTTCTAAAGCCTCATGGGACTCAAGAGATTCTCTTTAGGATCTCCACTAGCACCATTTTCTAGGTAGACTTGCTGGTCATTAAATGCCAGCATTAAAGATAAATTAAGCTCATTTATTTTTATAATTTTACCATTGTAATTACTTATACAATAATAATATTTCCAACTGTTTTTATAGCACACGTATAGTATTTGAGCTACATTTGGGGCTAAAGAGTTGCGCTAAGACTGCTTCAGAGATGAACTATTCCATTTATAACACCATTTCTAAGGGAAAATGTGTGCTGATTTCCTAACAACTGATGAGCAAATTAAATTTTGGAATACACCCATTTGTTAGCAAGGAACTGCCTATAATTAGGGAGGTAAATCTGTTGGAAAAAAATCAAATAGGTGAGCCAAAATGCAGAAGCTTGTGTTGTGATAAGAGAACTAGTGGATATTTGTGTATTGCGTGACTGTTTCAAAGAGCATTGATATAGATGCACTGCCCTGAGTGTCACAATAACCTTGAACACTAAGCAAGGCAGTGTTTTCTATTATTTAAAAATTTGCCTATGAGAGAAGTGACTCCAAGGGTCAAGTAACTTTCCCAAGTTCAGGCAACACCTGGCTAGATGGGACCAGTCTTCTGATTCAAAGTCTTCCCCAGAATGGCTGCCTTTTTTACTGGGACCTGTTTAAGATTTTAATTGAAAACCAAAAGGTTCTGCTCATGCTGCTGCTAAAGAAAATGTCTGAAAGCTACTGCACTGGATGAAGACGGCCAGCACGATTTTCCAGAATGGCGGTTAGAAGTCAGGGAGAGGTATTACTCTCTAGCATTCATAATGTAGAAGAAAAACCTCTTTCCCTAATGCAGTCATAATTCTGTAATGGAAAAAGTAAACATTGAACTCCTATGAGCTGAGCACTTTGCTAGACTTCATTTCATTTACTCCTTCTGAAAACCTTATGAAATACTGTTATTATCCCCATTTTACTGTGAGGAAACAAAGGCTCAGAAAGGTGATGTAACTTGCCCATGGCTCCCTATCTTGTGAAGAGCAAGGCAGTGATTTGGCTAACTTCATAGCTCGTGCTCTTATTTACAACTCATACTGGCTAGACTGCTTTCCTCCTCTTTGGGGATGCGTTATTATACTCTGAAAAAAATGAAAAGAAAATATGCACAGGTTACTTTCCAACCCACCTGGATAGACAGAGTCTGCTGTACTGTACAAACTTCAGGGTGGTAGAGTGAAGGGTCATCCACATGAAATCTGTGAATTGTGTCCCCTGGAGTTGGGCAGTGGGCGTCCAGCACAGTGGGTCACAGAGGCCTCAGGAAGATCTGCCAAACCATGAAATTTTTATAAATATTGAATGATTTTGAATTGAGGTTCTACATAAACTTTGACATTTTTAGTTGACTAGATTAGTGCGTCTCAATTTTGATTCGATGCACAGGAATAAGAAGCATCTCTAGTTACAAAATACAAAAAAAAAGCCCACACTTAGAAGACAAAAAGATATTAATTTTAAAATATTTAGCTTTCTCCCTGTATTATCATCTGGAGATATGGTAATCATAGCAATATTTCTTTCCAGATGCTACTTTTCCCATGCAACCCAGAGAGAATTCTGACATGATTCCTCATTCCTTTCTGTTTGGCCTTATGGTTTCTTAATCTAAACTTTATAGGAATAGCCTTAGTTACATTATAAGCAGTCAATCCCAAAACATTTATGGTTCATTTTATGCTTTGGGGTAGTATCCTGGGTAAACTGTGTCAGGGTGGGGATGAAAACATCCTCTTTTCCAGTCTGACCTAAATTCTCAGTATTTCATACCCCATAATACACAATAATCTCTGATGGTAGATCGGGAGTGATCTACCATCAGCAAAGGCAAGAGAAGCTTTGTGAGGATAAGATTCAAATTGGTTCATGAAGAATGAATAGGATTCGAATAAATGGAAAGCAAGAGATATTTGGGGCAGAGCATAAAAAAATGACAGGTTCAAAGGGAGAGATTTGCAAGATATGTTCCTAACACCGTGAGAAGATGGCTCTTTGTTGTGAACAGGTGTTTCATGTGAGATAAAAGTAGAAAGTTAAATTTCTGTCAGATTTCAGACTGCCTTACATGTTGAGTTACCGTAAGTGATGGCAACAGCTCAAATCTATTGAATGCTTACTATGCACTGGAAACTGTTCTAAATACATGTTTCAAAGATTTGAACTTAATGATAAATATATGAGTTAAATATAGTAATTATCCCTATTTTACAGATTGGGCAATCAAATCTTAACTAAAATAATAAACTGGTGAGTAAGTAACAAAGCTAGGACTTAGGTCATGTGGGACTATGGAAAGATTTGGAAGGAGAGTGTGACATAGTTAAAATGGGGCTATTGGAATATTCATTTGTTGGAGATTATCAGAATTATCAGAATGAATCAGATGAAGGAAAAACAGAGAGTCTACAAGGCAGGTGATCTCAGGAGTGCAGGCATGAAGAAATAAAAGCCTGAATGAGGGGCAAAGCTTTGTTTGAAAGTGGGGGTGATAAAGAGGAATCAGACATGAATCCCAGGTTTCAACTGAGAGAATTGTGGAAGAATTAATTTTTTAAAAAGTGTTGGTGGGGAGAAACTTTGAAGGCAAGAGCACTAGTAATAGTGCTAGTGATAATCAAGTTGGCATTAAATCCGAAAATAAATGGCAGAAATTACACAAGGATTTCCAAATAATAGTAAATGCTATTGTACTTGGACACGGCTTTTGATGCATTGTTTTAAGACGGCTGGAGCTATTTAGTGACAAAATTGGACCAGTACTATGGTGAATAGTTGTGAATAATTGGCTGAAGCGGTCACTAGCATTTTTTTTCATATAATGTGTGTGTGCACATTTTTCACACCTCTGATTCAAAATCTTTTTTTGCCTACAGAACGCTCTTTGCAAGAATTATGACTCTGACTCCAATGTTCACATCGTACTCCATGCATGCTGCTATGACAGCATTCATCAGGTTTTGTTGTAATAGGTTTTAACATGCCTGTGTGTTCACTAAACTCTGTCCTCCTCAAGAACAGAGGTCATGTGTCATTTATCTTTATTCTCTAGCACAGAGCTGAGCAATAGTAAGTGCACAATAAATACTTGTTTAATGATGATTCCACACTATATAAGGACATACTTGTTGTAACGTAGGTAAAATGGAATCCAATAAAGTCTATTGTGTAACTTGGACTCAAGTTCCTGTCTAGGTGGTGTCTCCAAATGAATGGCCAATAAAGAGATGAGTAAGGAAATGTTATGATAGAGCCAGAAGTGGGATGCTCCTCAGGCAGATCTTACAGGGGTAATTAAAGTCCTCTAAGGATCAACCTGTGTTTTGTTTAGTCAAACTGACTTTCTTTTGCAACTTTTAGATAGTTAAAGGACTAATTTTTGTGTCTCC
Organism: Orcinus orca; assembly: GCF_937001465.1. Lineage (NCBI taxonomy): Eukaryota > Metazoa > Chordata > Mammalia > Artiodactyla > Delphinidae > Orcinus > Orcinus orca. The sequence goes on along the minus strand of NC_064565.1, from coordinate 46,612,717 downwards.
TGAGGTACAATTAAGTATTAAATTCTGAGGTACAGCCTATATTTGATACAGAACTTAATGGACTATATGCGTGTATGTATGTGTGTAATATACGGTGATATATGTAAAATACTTCGTAAAAGACTTAGAACAGAGCTTAGCACAGACTAAGCTATATGATAAAGTGGTATAGATCAAATTAGAATCCTGCAGGCTCTGTGCATTTGTATTACTTAGGATAATGTTTTCTGTAACAAACAAATCTGAAAAAATATCAGTGACTTAATGAAAATTTCTTTCTTGCACATAAACAGTCCCATGTGAACATTCCTAGTTGGTAGCTGGCCTTCCAAATAATCTTTCTGGAACAGAGGACTCCTTCATCTTGCAACTTTGCCCTTCTCCAGGGCTTCTTGCTCATTTGCATTTAGCTTATTGATGGGGGAAATGAGGGTGAATAAGACACACTCACTTCTTGTCCCCTTATCCCAAAAGTGACAAGTGATATTCCACTCAAATTCCATTGGTGAGAACCAGCCACATGGCCATGTCAACAGAAAGGCCATGGGGATTCTAGACTAGCTATGTGCATAGGAAGAAGAGCAAATGCATTTGGTGAAGAGCTGACCAGTCCCTCCAATTCCAGTCCCACTCTTAGAATACACTTATCTCTTCCCCAGGGACACAACCCAAAATTCGATCCAATAAACAAACCCAGTTTAACATCTAGAACCTCTAGGGGAGATACAGTGCTTGATCTCTCTCAGGTCCAAATGTTCTACTGGCTTCTGATTTGAAGACAAGATATCTCTGCTGCCTCCTGCCTCTGCCTCCGCCATCTAGCACACAGCAGTGGGGCAGAGAGACGGTAACTGCAATGCAAGCTCCCATTTAGAAAAGCAACAATGAGAAACTCAGCATTTAGGGGGTCTCATTATTTCCATCATAAAGTCCAACGGAGCTGTGAAGTTCCTTTGCCCTGACAGTAGGGAAGTTCTTCCATAGTCCCTGATTATGCCTCCTGGAAGCTTCTGTCCCCTTGTTTCTTGTTCCCTTTGGTCTCAGATGTCCTCAGCCTTTGGGAGCTTCCTCCATATTCCCTTTGGCCACGTGTGGAGAGCATGTTAGACAGCATACTCTCGTTGGGTGTTAGATAGTATGCCCATTTCATAATTCTTCAAGTTTGAGCTTGTTTAAAGTTCAAACAGTTGATTTTTATTGCTCCTGTTATTGTTGTTTGTGTTCTTTTTTACGGGGGCAGTACTAGTCCCACACACATTTATTCAATTTTTTACCTGTACTGTTTCATTCAGTTCTACATTCCAGTCATTACGACCAAGTTTCTTTCTTTCTTTATTACTTTATTTCTCTGTTTCTTGATCCTTATGCCTCTCTACCTTAACTTCATGACTTGGGTATGGTTAATCTTTGCTGCAAGACTGAAACGCTTTATTCAACTAAGAAGTCTAACTGGACCTTTGATGCTCAAAGCTTTGTTCAAACTTGCCTGTCTTACTATTTGAGGATCCCCAAATAAACATCATTTTCAACTAAATAAAGCTCTTGACTCTCTATTTTCTTTAATTTGTACCTCACAATGAGCCGATTCTTGCCTGAAGACATCTCTTTCTTATAATACCTTGCTAACAGCTGCACATAGTATAGCTCATAACTTTCTGACATTTTCCAACAACTTCCCTTAAAAGCTATAGTCTCAGGGGGTACATAGTCTGCCTTCCAAATGGTCACAGTTTTATCAAATATTTTACATGGTATAATGTGCATTTCCAGCTGCCCAGCCTGTTGTAACCATTTTGACTTCTAAGCCAGTGCCATACAATTTCATAATTGTTGTTACAGCAGAACACTGTTCCTGTTTTAAATGTTAGTTGTTATAACAAAATATCTCCAAATAATTTTTTAAAAATCTCCGTAACTCAAAGGCTTATTTCTTTTGTTTTCTTTTTTTTTTCTTTTTTTTTCGGTACACGGGCCTCTCACTGTTGTGGCCTCTTCCGTTGCGGAGCACAGGCTCCGAACGCGCAGGCTCAGCGGCCATGGCTCACGGGCCCAGCCTCTCCGCGCCATGCGGGATCCTCCCAGACCGGGACACGAACCCGGGTTCCCTGCATCAGCAGGCGGACTCTCAACCACTGTGCCACCAGGGAAGCCCCTCAAAGATTTATTTCTTGCTGATCAGATGTTCCACATTTTCCTCACAGGAATGATCCACTCCGGCAGAATGGATCTATTTTTGTCCGTGTGTCTTTGGATTCCTTAGAAACACTTCCCTGGCTTGAAATTACTTGCACCTTCCTTTTAGCTAAATTATATTCTATAGAATGGAGGTTCTTGTCACCCAATAGTCCATGGAAGACTTAGACATATGGACCCAGATTTGACAGAGACTGGGTGAATTGGCAACTGTCAATCTCTGGTATGTCTCAACATTTTTAGATCCAAGCACTTTAAAGATGAACATAAGAATGTTATATTCTCCCACTTCCTTTCTCTAGTAGTACTAACATTTTGAAGTGAGAGGTGGATCAGTTATGCCTTCCATTATTTTTCTGTACATAGAATGAAATCTTGACAGAAGAAAGCATAAAAACTGAAGTGAGGAAGAAGAATAGATAAGACCATGGCTTACTTGCCTGACTCCTTAACCAGACTCTAAGCTGCTTCCTGACAAGGGCTTTATCTATAAATCTCCTGTGCTAGACATGGTGATTTGCCCAGAGTATGTACTAATTCACTGTCCTCGATGTCATTGTTTAAATTCCTCCTCTGCCTGCTGCCATGAATCATGGGCAAGCTACTTAATTTTCCTGTGCCTCAATCCCATCATCTGGAAAACTGGAAAAATAGAGATGCTTACATGATAGGCCTATTGTGGGACTTAACTGAGATAATAAATGTACAGGGCCCAGGGTAAGCTTTGAATAAATATGAATTGCAACTTTGAGATACAGCATGGCATGGTGGTTGAAAGTAGGGCTCTGAAGCTTGGCTAACCGAATTCTAATCTCTGCTTTACTCCTTCCTCCTAATTTTTCTGGGGTGAATTTAAGTTCTTTATGCCTGTTTTTACATGACAAACATTCAACAAACACTAATATTATACTGAGCCACTAAAGGAATGATTTAAAAGGTAAAGTTAGTCCAAGGTAAGCAGTTACAACAGCGCCAATTCCAACATCTGATCTTGGTTTGTGACCTTGTTTTTCACATTGATATTGACATGAAATTCTCCCTTAGATGTGCCTAGTTTGTAAGCCAGAGGACAAGCCTATGTCTTGTCTTTCTTTTCCATTGCCCGTTCCCCATACCTTGCATTTCAAATTGTAAGAAATCACAATATCAGAAGGAACCCATTCAATACACCTCATAATAGAAACACAAGCATTTCCCTTATTAGCCAAATCTTACAAACAGAAGTATTTGGGAAATGGGATGGATTGACATCATTTTATAGGGAAGGAAGAATTAGATTTAAGAACTTTGCTGTTTATCCAGCAGAGATAAAAAAGTAAAATAATATCCTAGGAAACTACATGGCATTTTCTAATATAAAAGACTTTTAGTCATTTATTGCTGTTTGCAGTAGTGTTTCATAGTTTCTGACAGAAAGAAAAAAAGATACCACCACCCACATTTTGTCTGGAGTTAATATGTATTTTTCCACTTGTCAGAGTGTGGGAGGCTCTCTGTTTATATAATTACAGCTTTCAAAAATCGCTTAAATAGACATGGGTAAAGAAGCAAAACTGCATGTGGAATATTCGGATGACACTGAATCTGTTGGGTCTATGGGATTTTCTTAGAAAAACTGAGATGTTTTTTCAGCTCTCACTTGGATGGAACCATGCTTTGCCGGAGGTTCAGAAACAGCTTTTCTGTGTTTTTGACAATCCTGACAATGGTCCTGATGAGTTATCTGTGTAAACATGCTCCCCAAACCAACTCAACCCACTTCTGTCTGGGACATTTGGAGAAAAGAGCAATGAGCTCTTTCTTCCCCCTGCAACCTGGGACATCCAAGGAGATCAGGAGGAAGAAGACAAACCCTGACCAAACTTGCTACCCTTTTTTTTACTTTTCCTCATGGCTATTTTGGTATCATATTAAGAAGTGAAGAATTTGACATGAGTGGGAGTGAGGAATGAAAAAGAGGTCCAGATGAAATTGGGCTTGTGTTTGTGAGGGGCAAGTGGTCACCTTCACTCACCTTTACGCACTTTTTTGAACAGGTAAAAATAATTATGAATGTCTTTCTCAAAATTCTCTCTTTCTTTCTCATGCTTCATATTTTAAAATTTATTTTTTTATTTCTAAAGAGCTTTACTGAGGTAAATTGATGTACAATGAACTTCACATTTTAAATATATACAATTTGATAAGTTCTGAAGTATGTATACACCCATGAAGCCATCACACAGATCAAGAAATAAACATCTTTATCATGTCCAAACATTTTTGTGTCCTCTTTTTTTTTTTTTTTTTTTTGCGGTACGCGGGCCTCTCACTGTTGTGGCCCCTCCCGTTGCGGAGCACAGGCTCCGGACGCGCAGGCTCAGTGGCCATGGCTCACGGACCCAGCCGCTCCGCGGCATGTGGGATCCTCCCGGACCCGGGCAAGAACCCGTGTCCCCTGCATCGCCAGGCAGACTCTCAACCACTGCGCTACCAGGGAAGCCCCATGTGCCCTCTTTAAATCCTTCTCTCCTGCCCCTCCTTGTCTTTCTGCCTCACCTCTCCCCATTACCACCTCCCCATCCTCTAGTAAGCCACTCCTCTGCTTTCTGTCTCAATAGATTGGTTGGCATTTTCTAGAATTTTATAGAAATGGAATCACACAGAATGTATTCTTTTTTGTAACAATTCTTTCACTCAGCATAATTATTTTGAAATTCATCCATCTTCTTGTGTGATTTAGTTCTCTCCTTTTGTTGAGTAGTATTCCAAATTGTGTAAGATATATCACAATTTGTTTATCTGTTTGGACATTTGGACTGTTTCTAAATTTTAGCTATTACAAATAAAGTTGCTATGACGTTTGTGTATAAGCCTTTGTATAAATATGTGCTTTCAATTCCTTTTGGGTAAATAACTAAGAGTGGAATGGATGAAACACATGGTAGGTATATTTTTAAATTTTAGAGAAACTGCTAAACGATTTTTCAAAGTGGTTATACCATTTTACGTTCACACTAGCAGCACTGAGAATTCTGGTTTCTCCATATCACCAAACACTTGGTATGGTCAGGTGTTTTAACTTTAGCCATTCTAACAAGTGAGTAGAAGTACAATTTTTTTTTTTTTTTTTTTTTTTTGCGGTACGCGGGCCTCTCACTGTTGTGGCCTCTCCCGTTGCGGAGCACAGGCTCCGGACGCGCAGGCTCAGTGGCCATGGCTCACAGGCCCAGCCGCTCTGCGGCATGTGGGATCTTCCCGGACCGGGACACGAACTCGTGTCCCCTAGCATCGGCAGGCGGACTCTCAACCACTGCGCCACCAGGGAAGCCCTAGAACTACAATTTTAATTGACATTTCCCCAATGACTAGTGATGTTGAGCATCTTTTCATGTGCTTATTTGCCACCCATATATCTGTTCAAGTTTTTTACTCATTTTTAATTAGGTTGTTTGTTTTCTTAATATCAAAGTATATTTTTTATTTTTAAATATATTATTCTATTAAGAAAGTTAACATGCAATAAAAATGACTTTTTGGTGCACAGTTCTATGAATGTTACCACATGTATAATTTCATATAACCACGTCAACAATTAGGATACAAAACAGTTCCACCAACCCAAAAAAACTTCCTCTACCTGCCCCTCTGTGGTCTTATTCCACCCCATGCCAACCTTTGCTCTGTTATCCATTACTATAGTTTTGTCTTTTCAAAACTGTCATATAAACTGTGTTGTATACTAGATAACATTTTGAGACTGGCTTCTCTCACCCAGTGTAATGTCTTTGAGATTCGTCCAAGTTGTTGTATCAATAGTTTGTTCCTTTTGATTGCTGGGTAGTATTACGTTGTATGGCTATACCACAGTTTGTTTATCCATTACTTGTTGAAGGATATTTGAGTTGTTTCCAGTTTCTGGTGACTATGAATACATTTATGTACAGGGTTTTGTGAGAACATAACTTTTTATTTTTCTAGGCAAAATACCTAGGAATAGGATTTCTTGGTCTTACAGTAAACGCATGTTTAAAATACACTTAAAGAACCTGCAAACTCTTTTTCCAGAGTGGCTGTACAATTTTGCATTCAACAATGTATGTGAGATCCAGTTGCTTATTGGCACTTAGGATTATCAGTATTTATATTTCAGCCATTCTAATAGGTGTGTAGTAATACCTCATTTCTGTTTTAATTTTCATTTCCTCTATAGCAAGTGATATTGAATACCTTTTCTTGTGATAATATCTCATCCATAAATCCTCTCTGGGGAAGTGTTTATTCAGATCTTTTGTGCATTTACTTAATTGCATTGCTTGTTTTCTTACCATTGAATTTTGAGAATTACTTCTTTTCTTGTAATGTCTTTGTCTGGTTTTGGTGTAAATGTAGAGCTTGTCTCATAGATTGAATCAAGAAGTAGACCTTTCACTCCAATTTTCTGGAAAATTTTGTGTAGTACCATTTTCCCTTAATTGTTTGTTAGAATACATTAGGGAAGGCATCTGTACCTAGAATTTTCTTTGTGGGAAGTCATAAACTACAATGCATTTTCTATAACTGATATATGGCTAATCCAGATATCTATTTTTTTTCATTTTTTTCTTCCAGCTTTATTGAGATGTAATTGAAATAAAGATTGTGTAAGTTAAAGTTGTACAACATGATGATTTGATATATATATATTAATATATATACACACACATATATATTCAAAAATGATTGCCACAATTAGTTAATGCATCCATCACCTCACATAGTTACCATTTTCTGTGTGTGTGGTAAGAACTCTTAACTACTCTTAGCAATTTTCAAGTATACTATAGAGTATTGTTAACTACAGTCACCATACTGTACATTGGATGCCCAGAAGTTATTCATCTTATAACTGAAAGTTTGTATCCTTTGACTACCTTCATCCTTTTCCCCTACCTCCTGCCCTTGAAAACCAACAATCTACTCTGTTTCTATCAGTTCAGGGTATTTTTTTTTCTTTGTTTGTTTGTTTTTAGATTCCACTTATCAGTGATATAGTACAGTATTTGTCTTTCTGTCTGACTTATTTCACTTAGCATAATGTCCTCAAAGTTCATCTATGTTGGCACAAATGGCAGGATTTCCCCCTTTTTATGGCTGAATAATATTCCATTGTGTGTGTGTGTGTGTGTATAAATATATGTGTATATATATATATATATATATATATATATATACACCATATTTTCTTTACCCATTTATCCATTGATGGACACATATGTTGCTTCCATATCTCAGCTATTGGGAATAATGTTGCAATGAAAATGGGAGTGCAGGTATCACTTCAAGACAGTGATTCCATTTCCTTTGAACATATACCCAGAAGTGGAATTACTGGATCATACAGTATTTCTACTTTTAAATTTTTGAGGAAACTCCATACTGTTTTCTGTCGTGGCTGCATACTAATTTACAGTACATAGAGTTGCCTCTTCTCCACATCCTCTCCAGCACTTATCTCTTGACTTTTGATAATAGCCATTCTAACCAGTATGAGGTGATATCTCATTGTGGTTTTAATTTGCATTTCCCTGATGATTAGTGATGTTGAGCATGTTTTTGTGTATCTGTTGGCAATTTGTATATCTTCTTTGATGAAATGTCTATTAGACGTTTTGCCCATTTTTGATAGCATTATTTATTTTTTGCTATTAAGTTGTACAATTTCCTTATATATTTTTGGTATGAACTCCTCAGGTATGTGAGGAGTTTGCAAATATATTTTCTCAATATGTAGGTTGCCTTTTTATTTTGTTGATATTTATTCAGCTGTGCAGAAGCTTTTTGGTTTAATGTAGTTCCACTTGCTTATTTTTTATTTTGTTACTTGTTCTTACTGTGTCATAGCCAAAACTCATTTCCAAGACTAATGTCAAAGAACTTTCCCCCTATGTTTTCTTCTAGGAGTTTTATGGCTTCTGGTCTTTTAAGTCTTTATCCATTTTGAATTAATTGTTGTGAGTGGTGTGAGATAAGGGTCTGGTTTCATTCTTTTTCATGTGGATATTTTGTTTTCCAAACACCATTTATTGAAAAGACTTTTCCCATTCAGTATTCCTGGTTCTGATGTCAAATATTAGTTTATTTCTGGGATCTCAATTTTTTTCCATTAGCCTATGTGTCTGTCTTTATGCCAATGTCATACTATTTTGATTACTATAATTTTGTGGTATAGTTTTAAATTAGGAATTGTTATGCTTCCAAGTTTGTTCTTTCTCAGAATTGGTTTGGCTAGTGGGGGTCTTTAGTGGTTACATATGAATATTAAGATTTATTTTTCTACTTCTGTAAAAGAAATGCCCTTGGAATTTTGACAGAGATTGCATTGAATCTATAGAGGACTTTAGGTAGTGTGGATATTTTAACAATATTAATTTTCTGATCCATGAACACAGGATAGCTTTCCATTTATTTGTGTCTTCTTTAGTTTCTTTCATCAATGTCTTATAGTTTCCAGTGACCAGATCTTTCACCTCCTTGATTTGACCCAGATTGGGTGGGGTCACAAGCTGGGCTTCAGGATGGGTATGCAGCTGACAGTGGTCCACTTGCAGGCAATGTTGCTAGCCAGGGCCTCTGGTTAGGTGCAGCCTATGGTTCTACCCCATAAGCTGGACAGAGCTGGAGACTGTTCTCCATGGTTGGGTGGGGTCACTGTCTTGGCTCCTTGGTTGGGTAGGGCTGCATGCTATGTTCAGCAATTGGGTAGGGTCATATGCTCGACTGTGCTGCTTGGTGGGGTTGAGGGCTGGGCACCATGGCTGGGCAGTGCAAGAGGCTGGGCTCTGAGGCTTCTCAGTGTCACTCTTTGGGGTCCCTTGTTATGCCACTAAAGGTTATGCCGAACATTTGGGCAGGGCTGCTGGCTTAGCTCCCTGCCAAAGTGGGATGTAGGATGCAGCTTCTGGGTATCTGTGGCCAGGCTTCCCAGAGGGGTGGGACTTGAGGTTATCCTGAGCAGTAGACTGGGAATTTGCTTTCCTTCTGGATGGGGCTGTAGAATGGGCTCCATGTCCAGTATGGCCAATTGGCTGGGGATGCAAACCAACCCAGTTCCCTGGCCAGATGGGGCCACTGGCTCTGCAGATGAGCAGAACTGCTGGCTGGGATCTCTGCTCAGGTGCTGCTGTGAGCAGGCACATTACCCACCAAGATCTGAGTGCTGGTTGCTGTAAGCCCTCACCCCTCTTCTCCATTTCTATCTGATACCAAGTAGTCAAGCTCCAAACATCCCTCCAACGATCTCCATGAGATGAGATTGGAGTGAGCCTCCTGGGAAGCATCCCACAACTCTGGCTAAGCTGGAGGTCCACCTTGGGATCTTTTTTATCTCCTGGAGAAACTGTAGGCCTAGGAGGACCCTCTCAGTGTGGTGCCATGCGGGCCTGGGGGTAGGGGGATGCGGTCAAAGTAAAAGTGCTCCTCTTCTGCTTACAATGTGGTCCTTCTCAGTCCTTGTTGTCTAGGAGGGGTGTCCCAGCATCATCCCAGGTTCTGTGACTTTCATTTGCTTCCTTTGGGTTTAGTGTGCTCTTCTTGTTCTAATATCTTAAAGTTGATTATGAGGTTACTACTCGAGACCTCACTTGTTTCTTAATAATATTGGGGATTGGTTCTAAAAATTTTCTTCTGCTGTAGGTTACTGCTGAGCAGCATCCTACAAATTTTGATATGTTTATGTGCATTAGTTTACAGTACCTTCTAATATCTCTTTTAATTTTTCTTTAACCCATGCAATATTTAAAAGAGTATTATTTATTTTCCAAATACTTAGGACTTTCCCAGAAATCTTTCTGTTGTTAATTTCTAACTTAATTTTGCTGTGGTCAGAAAACATATTCTGTGGGACCTGAATATTTTCAAATTTATTGAGATTTGTATTATGGTCTATGAATATGGCCCATCTTGGTGAATGTTTAATGTGCACTTGAAAAAAATGGGCAATTTGGCTGTGATTTTTCATTGTGAAGAATTCTACAGTTTGTAGGAAGATAGCTTAATATCATTATTATTGCATCAAGTCCTCAAGATTAACCTCCAGAAACCACAGTGTCTACTACATGGCAGCAAAGACATTAGCCCAAGCACTGGGCTTGTTCCTAGAGAGGCATAAATGGCCATGTTGTTTTACTTGAGAGGCAAAATAGTGTAGAAAAAAAGGCTTCTGAAGCAAGCCTTTCTGGATTCAAGTCTTGGTTTTCCCACTAACGAGCTGTATGGCTCAAGATGAGTTATTATGCCATAGAAGATTAATGTGAAGTTGGAAAGAATTAATACATTTAAACACTTAAAACACTGCCTCAATAAGCATTAGTTCTTATTATTGTTAGAAAATTTTTAAAATATGATGAATCCAGGTGAGTAACTCTAATATTGGCTTAGAAACAAAATAATTCTAGTATTTATCTGTACAGTTTTTTCCCTTAAATTTAAACGAAACAGTATATTGCTTCAAAAATAAGAGAGGCTTTCTGCGTCTGTGGGGATCCAGTTCTGCACTCTGAGCTGTCACGCGAAGGCAGTGTGGCTTAGACATTCATATGACGTGTACCCATATTCTTTTGCATTCCGGCCAAGACCATTTAGAGATAACAAATCAGGGCTGAACAGCAGCTTTCTATACACAATTAGATGTCAACCTATTACTAATGAAACTCTGTACAGTTATGGTTCAAATTAAAATAGTTTATTGCCCAGATTAAGGTTTTTGTGAGTAACTTCTTTATAGTATAATGAGTTCTAAGTATGCTCACAATATTGACCTTACGAATATTGGGGGTTTTTTGGTTGTTGTTTTTAAGGATTCCCATCCATATAACCATAAACCAGAATCAAATGGTCACATTAAGTATATAGGAAGAAGAAGATTGAATGAATTGAGGAATCAAGTTTTTTTCACATCCAATAGTACAGGATGAAAATGAACTCCAGCTAATTTGGACTTTCTTTCAATTGTGTTGATTCTTCTATGAGGAGAAAATGAGAATTATGTTTGACTTTCTGAAGTGTGTATTTTTTCAACATTATGGAAACCCTCAGTACTATTTGTCAATATTAATTTTAAAGTGCCCTATTCCCATTGTATTGTGTATGGTGCCATTTCTAAAATTAAACTACATGTGACATCAATTGCTTCTGTCCTAATTAGCAGGAATCATGAAATTTTATATTATCCATCACTTTATGGGAATTAATTCCAAAAATACTTCTTGACTGGTAATTGATTTAATAGAGTTAACGTGAAGTTTATTTTTCTGTGAATTCACTAGGAAGTAGAAGAAACAATGATTTGGGGATTTTGACAGACAGTAAACAGGCCAACGACACTGCTTTTTATCTTGAAGATCTCTCTCCAGCAATTATATTTTGTCTACAAGAAGAATATGGTTCTCTAACACTTGAAGTTATTTCTAGTTTCCGAACTTCTTAGTTCAGCTATTCCCTTTTCTGGGCTTTACTATTCAATAATACCTTTTCTTAGAGTTTTATATCTTTCCAGTTTTGACTCTATTATCTGTTGCCTACTGCTTGTCATATTTATATCTGGAGTTTTAAGATTTATAATCAGTAAACATCATTGAAATCTGGTTTTGTATGCTGATGCATTTTATATTTATTTTCTCCTTCAACAGACCATGACCTTTATTGCTCTCATAAGAGAAATGGAACTTTAGACAATAGTAGAATGACACCTGCTAAAAAGTACTTTTTTATACAAATGAGGCAGAAAAGTCACTAGCTTGTTGTGTTGACAAGGCATGTTAACTTCTCAGTGTGTTTTTTCTGCTTAGGAATTCAAGACAGTCTTGTCAGTAATAATTTCCAGAGGAATTTTTAAAATCCTGTGATTCCCTCTTTTATTAGTTTTAATAAAGAGTCACTGCTTGGAAAACTATTACCTATCAGTAAGATAGAAGACAAACATATATGATATTGACAGCTCTAGAAAGTAGGTCCCTAATGATAGCAATTAAGAGGTAAAAGTTTCAGATGGACAGTACAGTGTTATTAGCCATAGTCACATTGCTGTATATTACATTTCATGACCTACTTATTTTATAACTGGAAGTTTATATCTTTTGACCCCTTTAGACATTTTGCCCACCTCCACACCCATGACTCTGGCAATCATGTTAAATGCAAAGAGTTGTAGATCTCTTGCCCCAAGTCACCTCTTCTCCATTGTTTTCATAATAGTATTACTCTAATTGTGTAGAAGCTTTTCACTCCCAGCCATCCCTTACTTGGCACATCTCTGTGCCTCACTCACACACGCATTTGTCACTATAGATCTCTATATCTTTGCATCCATCTTTCCTGAAAGTGGCTAAGAGAGTAGATCTTAAAAGTTCTCATCTGAATAAAAAAGAAATTTTGCAAGTATGTATGGTGACAAACGTTATTGAGATTTATTTTGGTGACCATTTTACAATATATACAAATATATAATCATGTTGCATAACTGAAGCTAATATAATATTAAATGTCAATTATACCTCAATAAAAAACAAGAAATTAAAGAGTCAAAAAAAAGAGGTAAAAGTTACTTTTTAAAAAATACAGTCAACAATAAATTAAGTTCCTTTTGAAGATATAACTTGAGTTCTAGAGAGCTGACAACTGAAACTAGCAGTGGGAAATTGATTTTATAGTCTAACCTAGAAGCAGAAGGTTTGCTCTGATAAGTGATCAAATGGTCAACTAGGGGGAAAAAGACTATAATACTTGAATCTACCCAATACATGTATCCACTCACTGACAGAATTTGTGTAGACAATGATCTATTATCATAAAATATAAATATATCATTATTGAGAAACAATATAAGAACAGTAGAATTCTCCCTGTATACTGAAATGGGAGTGAAATCATTGTCTTATTTCAAACAAATGCTTATGTTTCTCTGGTAACTATAATGATTTACATTTTTAGTTAGACAATTTAGATCTGTTCTGGGATTTGTCAGATTCATGTTGTTATGACTATAGAGCCTAACACGTTGTGTTGGTATTGGGGCAAGTTCAACATCCATATAATCAACTTATTGTACTGCACTTCACTGTGTATACAGGAAATAAATTCGACTTGCAGTGCAATAAATATGTGATATAATAAACCATTTTATAGTGGTATCTAAGTAGAAATATAAGGCAGAACTATGAGACTAGAATGAATGAATAAATGTCCTGAAAACCTGCTGGATGAATAAATGAATGAGTGAATGAATGAATGAGTGGAATCCATTGCCTTTATTGGGTCAGTCTTGCTTTTTAAAACTTTGTGGAAATACAAGCTCCCCTGAAGTACATCTCTGATATGAACATTGGCTGCTCTATAGAGAGGTTGTGCTCCTAGTGGATTCATTTGTTATGTAAGGTGCATACAACTTGAGTGGGGTAATAAGTCAGGTGCCACCCAACACTAACAGAACTTGTAAGGAAGAAAGTTGAATAATAAATGATTCTGTGTCAAATGTGGCTAACGATGTATGAAGAAGTTGAGATGGCCCCCAGTGTAAGGAGACCAGGAGAAGGAGAGGAGGCTGGTGGGTCTGCTGTTGCTAAAGCCATGTTTGACAGCTTGACTCTTTCCTACTACCATGGAGCTTAGCAGGAGAGACACCAATTATTGTCACCATGTTATTCAATTATTTTTTTTAACAATCAGCTCAGAGAGAAATCATCTCAATGTCAACGTCACTTTTCGGGAGAGATGGATGGGGAAAAATAATTCAGGTTTGAAAGCAACTGTCTAAATTTACAGCTGTATATGGTCAAACAACTATTGACGCTTGAGAGTTTCCAATTGCTGGTAATAGACTGGAAAAAAAGATAATGTGTTTGATCGATCAGCATGAACAAATTTCATTTAGGGGATCAATAACAGTTTATACTTGACAGAGCTGAGGGACCACATTTATTTTTTCCCTTTGATTGAATAAATGTTTTCAATGGGACTGCAAATGTAAAGCAATCCTAACCATTTCTTAACTTGAGGCACAGCTTCAGCTATGGTGTTATTGCAAAGCTGTGTGTATTTAAAACTAATGTACAGAAAACTGGATAGCCAGGGGCTGGAGCGGTTGAACGAAGCTAATGTACAGTTTATTAAAACACACACATGGCAAGAGAAAGGTCTCATTTTCTTGGTGTCGGGCAATGGAGAAAATAGGAGAGGGATGTCACATTTCATGATGTTAAGGTTTTTTTGTGTTTTGGTTTATTTTCTTTCCCCCCCTCTTTTTATTAAGATTAAATCCTTCATTGAATGAAATAAATTATGAGGAATATTAAATAGCAAAAAAGAATCAAATACCTGTGACCAATAACTCCAGGGTGGATCTTCTTAGCACTTGCAACACTGCCTGCTCTAGCGATCTGTATACACATCTGGCTGGCTCTTTTTCCCTAGAGCCATCTTCCTATCAAATACAGCACTTAGCTCAGCAAAGGTTTGTTGAATGAATAAATGGTTGAATCAATGCCTACTGATGGTGATTTCCTGCCAAATGACCTTATAGCTGATTCAGAACATCTCATTTGGCTCAGCAGGTAGGCCTGAGTTTTGAGATGTCTGCATGCTGTGCAGAATGGAAGCTCTTCTCACTTTCTGGATGCACAGGCCATGTGCAACTCAGCAAAAGACATCTGCTAAAGGAGTGAGGTTTCGCACTGGTTATCTAAAAAATGATAGGTAGGAATTTGGGTAGTTCTGGTTACAAAAAGATGAAACTGCCATTTTAAACAGAGGAATCCCCTGATCATTTTCGTTTTTCTTTCACATTAAAGAGACGTAGTTCTTCTTTAAAACAACAATTTCCTTTTCATGGCTTAGTAATATAGA
Source organism: Orcinus orca (assembly GCF_937001465.1). Lineage (NCBI taxonomy): Eukaryota > Metazoa > Chordata > Mammalia > Artiodactyla > Delphinidae > Orcinus > Orcinus orca. Next base: position 46,597,666 of record NC_064565.1, on the reverse strand, counting down.
GATTGTCATACGAAGTGAAGTAAGTCAGAAAAAGAAAGACTAATATCATATAATATCACCTATATGTGGAATATCACCTATATGTAGAAAAATGGTTCAGATGAACTTACTTGCAAAGCAGAAATAGAGTCACAGACTAGAAAACAAACATGGTTACCAAGGTGGGGAGGGGGAGTGGGATGAATTGGGAGATTGGGATTGACATATACACACTACTATATATAAAACAGATAACTAATAAGGACCTGCTGTATAGCACAGGGTACTCTACTCAATGCTCTCTGGTGACCTAAATGGGAAGGAAATCTAAAAAAGAGTGGATATATGTATATATATAACTGATTCACTTTGCTGTACAGCAGAAACTAATACAACATTGTGAAGCAACTATACTCCAATAAAAAGAAAAAATTTCCAACTGACAAGCTGGGAGTCATTTTTATTAGCCTTCAGGATTCTTTCCTGCAAAGGACTGTCATTTCTACCCCCCTCCGTTTTCCTCTCTAGCATTAGAAAACACAGATTCTAGACGCACAGCTTTTCCTCTGCCTTAGTTACAATAGCACGAGCTCTCTCCAGAGGCCTTGGGTGAATCTCAAAGATAGTCGAGATCACTCTATTGATAATCTGTTTCTTTTCATAAAGATATAGTGGCACAACTTACAGGAACAGGGCAATCAAGATATTTTATGCAAATGCCTTCAATTCAGGTGTCACTTAGAAAAAGAGGGGGTGTAAAGTTTCCCCAGCAAAGAGTTTTCTTTCTCTGAACAATGCGTAAAAATTCCTACCCCAAGAGGCTGGAGTTACATCGCCCTGTAATTAAGTTTGCTATGATACAGATGACAAGCGTGCCTTGAAAAGTGGGGGAAATGCCAATAGTACGTGCAGCGCCTCGTTCCAGCTGCCTCCGCCAGCTCCATTCTCCCCAGCTTGTGCCTCCGAGGGAGAGCTGAGCTGGTGAGAAGCTGCGCCTGAGGAGGAGAGCCGTGCCAGGTTTATTTCAGGCACTGGGGCTTTGAATTGTTTAAAATGCATATTGTTTGTGTACATCTCACAAAGGAAAATGCCAGCTCTGAATGCCGCGGGCAGCTTGTATGTCAAATGATTAAGTCTTCAAGTCCTACAGCCGAGGGGTCATTATCAATGGTACTTCCAGGTCACAGTAGATGCAGCAGAGTTTGAGGCAATGGTTGACCTTTGGATGGCACTTCAGGGTAACGAGGCTTCTTAGGGCATAAATAATCATTTTTAATTTGTCTGTCTGAGTTCTATTTGTTTAAGAATGCAAATGTATTATAACATATGTGACTTACAGATACTCTTTTGGGCAGGGAAAAGCAGTTTCCGTAGCTTTTCTCTCTTTCTAAACAAAACGCTTAATGAAGGAAAGGATATGACAGAATAAATAGAAATTAGTCAATTATACTGTGCTACTTCGCACAGTATAATTGTGATGATCATTTTAAAATGATCAATTTTACAAAACTCTCAATATTACAAAAACAGTCTTTGTTGTTTTCCTCATATATTAGCTATAATTTAAAATGGCTTGATGACACTTTAAAAACCTTCCAACTACTTATATACTTTTGCCTTTAAATTAAATTTGTTTCACTTTTGTTTTGGAGGGAATAAGTGTTCATAGGCTTATTTTGGACTGAATTAACTTCTGATGTCTTTGTGCTCTTTTCACTTCCATGGAAGTATAAGTTGAATATGAAGTCAAATAATAAATCTCAGAATAATAAACAACACTCATGATTTCATTCAGCTTCCTTCTGCTGCTATCAACTAGTATCTACTCTTCTTAACACACTGAAAGTTTAAAAAATAAGACCTGAGACTTATAACTGAATGAGGAAAATAAGGCAGAGAGGATCCTGGAAATACAGTGGTGAGCAATAATTAATTACATTTTTCTAAATTAATTATTAAAAGTGATATATTTAATGGTGCATGAGTGACATGTTTCTGTTGCAGTGAAAATTCACATTGGCCTTACAGATGGTAGAAGGTTTGTGAACAATGTGTGATAAAACATGGCTTTCCATCACGATGACTATTGTAATAGGTAAGTGACATTAGCTACCTTAACAATAACGGTGACAAATGTGTAATGGAACAAATACAACAGAAATTTATATTTTTGTCTCATAAAATCCAAAACAGGTGTTCTGAATTGGTGGCTGCCTCTCCTCTAAGTGGTGACTCAAGGAGCCAGACTCTTTTCATCTTGTGGTCTTGCCTTCTTCAAGCATGGCACCCAGACACAGCCAAGGCTCCCCTCCCCCCAGGCTGGCAGAAAAAGAAAGAGCGTGAAAGACTTTGTGTGGGAGGCTTTTGTGGGTCAGTCACTTCCACTCAAAAGTTATTCACTGGAGCTGAGTTTAGTGGCCGCACCCAACTACAAGGAAGGGAAGAAAATACAGTTTCGCTGTGTTCTGAGGAAGAAGAAGAAATAGGTTTGATGAAGAGCTAGCCAGCATCTGGCACAGGTATGATACATTAAAATGACATCACATCACTATTAGCTCCAGGGATAATAAACTCCGTGGTGGATGTTACACTTTATACAACAATCCCTAGAAGAAAGGCATTTCTTTCTTTCAAAGTAAGAGATTTTGAATAACTGCATTTTGCACTGCCTGAAGTGATACATACACTTTTGGAAGAAGATATGGCAAAGGTCCCAGCCCTCTCGGAGAATCGCTGCGACCATGGAGAGAGGTGATGGAAGCAGAAGTCAGCTCCACCGTAAACCTTATGCTGGGTCTCTGGCTTCCAGCCAGCCCTGGTTTCTATCCAGACCCATGGAATGGTCATGCTTGTAAGCAGGCAATCCTATCTAATATGTTCCCACTGGCTTGGCTACTGAGACACCAGCTAGTTAGGCAGTAGGTGGTAAACATGTTCTAAAAAATTCTATTTTTTAGTAGCTGACTTCATTTTCTTTTGATCTTTCAACAAAACTTAATATAATCAGTTTTATATATTGATAAATGACAGTGATATGGGGACATTTAAAATAACACATTTAGCTGAATCATTAATATTTAGGTCTTTTCATTTAATTTAATCATTTAAAGAATTTTATACTTATTTGAAATATGTGCTGATTTCCAGGAGTCATTATTACTATTCTTAAGCCTGTGACATATGTGACTTCACATATCTGTACTGCTTCAGCTGTTTTCTTGTCCTTTTTTTCCCCTTTTCTTTCTCTTTCTCATGTTCCTTAACCTCTGCCCATAGACTAATAAATTAATTTCCTAGTTTGTGGAGGTGCTGTCCATTCCTGAGTTGTAATGAATGCCTCCTCATTAATCAGAGAGCAGAGATCCTGACAGAGATGTCCCTTTTTCTCCAGTGAACCCGATGTCACAATGCCATGTCAGGGGCTTGTACTGGGTCCTTGGTCTCTATTTTTTGTGTATAGCATCCAGGTGAAATCCACGAAAAGGATGCAAGGATTATATAAACAATGACCATAATAGTATCATTGAGAGTACAGAGCCTATTCTGGTTTTATAAATTAAAAAAGATTAAACTATTCTCTTTAGAGCAATGGCATAATTTAATAATTATCCCTTAATAATTACTATTTATATATGTACTTCACCTATTACAGAAGGTTATGAAATTTCCAAGAGGCTGAGAAATACAATTTGTATTTGTTATAGTAAGATCGATTTAGTGAATAACCTGCTGAATTCATCTTATCTTTCCAGACATCAGGACAAATAAGTATCATGATACAAGTTGATTCCTTGATTCCAAAATAAATAGTACAAACTGAAATTTTTAAAAGTAATTGCTTCTCTAGTCATTTGGCTAAGGTATATTGAAATAAAATTATTTTTTAATTGAAATTAAGAACTTTTTATGTGAGTATAATACAGACTTTGGACCATGTGGATGTTCTGTGGATATTAACTCACTTTCCACATTCTCAAAATCCTGGACTGGCTGCTCTAGTGGCTGGTGTCTGCTGTAACTTCAGATTGCAAGGGAATGATTGGGTCTAGTGTTTCCATGCAGGAATTTCTTCTTGGTATTTCTTGGGAGAATTAATGTTTTTATGAATCCTAAATCCTGAGAAAAAATCAGTTCAGAAATCAAGAAAATGGGAAAAGTAGTTGCCAGGTTATAAATGTGTGTTTGTGGTCCTGTCTTTAGCTAGTGGTTAATCATTCTTGTAAATAAAATAAATATTAACAAGCTTATACACGTAGTATACATTATATAAATCCTGTGAGTGATGCTCCAAGAATAAACAAGTTTTGAAAGCAAAATAAGTCCTTAAATTGGTAATTTCGACATTTGATTCTGTGTAGTGCCTTTAACCTTGTTGGGAAGATCAGCATGTTACTTTGTTCAATACCACCCAATAATATTCATTGGCATTTTCCAGTGTTTGAATATACTCTATAGGTTACAGTTCTCTGTAAATATTACTACACTTAATAATTTTTATTTATTAAATAATTTATGATATTTATAATATCAACTAAAGAATATTGAAAACGTTAAAAGTATCTTAAGGAACAGAGGAAATCAGTTAGCTCATTGTCAGACATGTTTTAAATCAAAATGACACGTTCGTTTAATACTATATCTCTTTTTAACAGAAAAGTTCTGAAACTTTAACCCTGTCACAGCGAATGAGTTATGTTTATTACGATGGTCACTCATTACTATTACATAAAGTATTATGAAAAATACAGTAATAACTTATGATTTTTTAGAATTACTGAGAATTTTTTTAAATTCCAGTTTTTCATTCCCAAATCCCAAAGATTAGTGTCTATTGGGAATTTGGAAATCCTATTCAATTCTGACAGTAAGTTGAAGTGAAGGAGTACCTTTAAACTCAGCAGATAGAGTGAACAATTGAGTAAATCCAATGTGAACAACTCCACTCAATACAAAGTAATGCTTTTAACCTAGTGATACCAATATGGGGGAATTGAGGTACTATTCTAAACTGTGAGGATAAAATAAAACTTTAGCTGATGCGTCTAAGGTTAAATTGCCAAGAAATTTGTTGGGAACATTAGAAATAGTGGGACAGATTGTAACCCCATGCAGTAACTTAATACTATTCAAAGTAGGTTGTTTTCTAAGGCTGATGTGATTTGCCAAGAAGTACACCCCTTGGCCCCAAAGAGGTCCAAGTTACACCATATGCTTCTCTCATGAGAACAGGGACTCTTCATGGTACTGATGTCCTTAGCAAACATTCCTTTGCAGGCCCTGTTCTTCTGGATGGGGCTGGACTGGTATGACATTATGTGACTGGCTAGTTACAGGGCAGCTTTATAAGCCTGCATTTAGTAGATGAAGAGTTATTTTAAGACTGAAAGCCCTGGGAAATAAGAAGCAGCTTTCAGCTGCATGGACACCATTTAATTCTCCACCTAAGTTGTGTTTTACTTGATTATGTGATCAACAAGTCACCAGGCTTGAGTGGGAGTCTATGAGCAGACCAAGAGAAAGGTCATCTTTCTAGATAACCTTTCCACATAATACAGTTCTACCATTATGTGCAATAGGATAAAAACGAAATTGAGGCCTTTCCATGTACAGGTGGGCTGGAACGGAAATGAGGGGATCCAAGATCAAGCCTTGTTTCTATGTGCCACTGGGTAAGTCACTTGTTCTCACTGACTTTGAAGGTCTTGTTCATAAAAGAAGAGACTGAGCTGGATGATCTTTTTGACTGACTATAGCAATAAAGGAGTTTCACTGCCACTGCCACTGCCACTGCCTTGGTCCAGGTCCTTATTCACTTCAGCTTGACTATTTCAATTATCTCCTGGTTTCCAGTCTCACATTTCTCTACCTCATCTTCCACATTCTTGTTAGATGTCTCTCTAAAACACAAATATGATTATTTCACTGTTCTGTTTACAACTCCTCAGTGGTTTCCAACTTTCTATAAAATAAAGTAAATTTATTTGTGTGACATTCAAAACTCTTTATGATTTGGTTCCATTTCTATCTCCAGCCTCATTGCTCTTTATCTCTCATAATATATCCATAATTATACCTTACCCATCTACATAAAAAATAGAAGTATGTGAAACTGACTGATTTTTCTCTGGACCTACACTTAATTTTGACTTGTATATATTTATAGGAGCTATTACACCTGAAAGAAATCCCCTTTCTCACCATTTGTACCTAGTATTCCTCCTTTCATTCAAATGAGATGTTTTCTTTGAGTTTCCCCTCCTCAGGCAGTGTTGATCATCTCTGACTTTATGCCACCATTGCACATAGCACATACTTCTATGTGATTGTACCTATCATATTGTATTAAAATTCTTAATGCACAATTTTTTTCTTACAGATAATCATTAAACCTTATTTTTGTATATTTAAATTTTTGTCTATCTAGGCGTTGCTGCCTAGTAAGTCCTAGATACATTTTGGCTTAATGGAATTAGTATTAATAGATGTCAGCTCCTTACAAAGGATTAATCTCCAAAATATACAAACAGCTCATGCAGCTCAATATCAAAAAAACAAACAACCCAATCAAAAAATAGGCGGAAGACCTAAATAGACATTTCTCCAAAGAAGACATACAGATGGCCAACAAACAAATGAAAAGATGTTCAACATCACTAATTATTAGAGAAATGCAAATCAAAACTACAATAACGTATCACCTCACACCGACCAGAATGACCATCATTAAAAAAATCTACAAACAATAAATGCTGGAGAGGGTGTGGAGAAAAGGGAACCCTCTTGCACTGTTGGTGGGAATGTAAATTGATACAGCCACTATGGAGAACAGTATGGAGGTTCCTTAAAGAACTAAAAATAGAACTACCATATGACCCAGCAATCCCACTACTGGGCATATACCCAGAGAAAACCATAATTCAAAAAGACACGTGCACCCCAGTGTTCATTGCAGCACTATTTACAATAGCCAGGACATGGAAGCAACCTAAACGCTCATCGACAGATGAATGGATAAAGAAAATGTGGTACATATATACAATGGAATATTACTCAGCCATAAAAAAGGAACAAAATTGGGTCATTTGTAGAGATGTGGATGCATCTAGAGACTGTCATACAGAGTGAAGTAAGTCAGAAAGAGAAAAACAAATATCGTATATTAATGCATATGTGTGAAATCTAGAAAAATAATATAGATGATCTTATTTGCAAAGCAGAAATAGAGACACAGACGTAGAGAACAAATGTATGGATACCAAGGGCAAAGAGGGGGGCATGGGATGTATTGGGAGATTGGGATTGACATATACACACTATTGACACTATTTATAAAATAGATAACTAATGAGAACCTACTGTATAGCTCAGGGAACTCTATTCAGTGCTCTGTGGTGAACTAAATGGGGAGGAAATCCAAAAAAAGAGGGGATACATGTATATGTATAGCTGATTCACTTTGTTGTACAGTAGAACCTAACACAATATTGTAAAGCAACTATACTCCAATAAAAATTAATTATAAAAATAAATAAATAAATATGCTCAAGGTTTTTAACAACAACAAAAAGAAAGAAATAGATGTCTGCTCCTTAAAAGCAGGAATCATGATTATTTTCTTCACTATTGTATACTCAGTACTAAACACAACATCTGAAAAAATATAGGTGCTCATTACACGTCTGTTACATGAATGATAAGTAAATTAATAAATATATCAATAGTTTTGTATGTGACGATATCAACCCAGGTTCCTCTCAGCTGTAGTTGTCACTATTGTCTCATGAAAGTTTTAAATTAGTAGATTCCATTAATATGATGGGAATACTATCTTTTGAAAGATAGTATCAGTTTAACTTGGAAGAAGAGAAAGTTAAGTACTTAAATTATCTTAAGTCATTCATACTTCAAAAATGGGCTTCAAAACTGGTCCTTTTATGCCTCTCATTATGTGCTACGTTCAAGATCAGCAGTTTAACCTTTGTTCCACCATGTATATGCTTTATTACCTGTTCCTTGTGCTGCCACTTATAACTTGTGTAATCTTGATCAGCCTCCTCATTTCAAAACTGGAGATGTTAATTCTTTTAGACTTTATAGGGATGATGTAGAGCCAATCTGTAGAAAAGTGGTTTGTAAGCCATAAAGTGCCGTGCAAAGGAAAGAAATTGTTCTTCCATCCATATATGTCCCTAATTCTAAAGTTATTCTTCATATCTAAAGCAAGTCCTCTTTCCTAAACTTTAATACTATTCTAAGAAGTTCCTGTCCTGTGGATGTGAAGATTAACCATTTACCTCCAACTGGGGAAGGAGTGTATATTCTATTTAACGTAAAGATTCGATACTTTCAATTGCCTCTTCTCCAAAATGTATTTGTCAGCTTGGGCTGCCATGACAAAATACCACAGACTGGATGGCCTAAACACCAAAAATTTATTTCTCACAGTTCTAAACGCTGAGAAGTCTAAGATTAAGGTGCTCGATAATTCCGTTTCTGGTAAGATCTCTTGCTGGCTTGCAGACAGCCAGTCACCATGTTCTCATGTGGCAGAGAGAGTGAGCTGTTTGATGTCTCTTCTTATAAGAATACTAATCTTACAAGATCAGGACAGTACCCTGATGATCTCATTTAACTTTCATACCTCTGTAAAGATGCTATCTCCAAATACTGTCGTTAGGGGGGTTAGGACTTCAACATAAAAATTGTTGGGGGACACAGTTCGGTCCATGGCAATGGACCGAATAATGACCATGGAATTTTATTCATACTGTGTCACCAAATTTTCAAGGACACCTATGCCTTATCCTGGTTATATGTGTTTTAGTTAACTGGCAGTATATACTTATTATATATAATTTATTGTGTTTTTTTGTATTTAATTTTATCTCTTGGACTTGTAAACCCCGATATTCCCAACCCCAAACCTCTACTGGCTATGATTAAAGTTTAATCAGGATTTTTTTTGGCAAGGAAGAAAAAATTCTCCTCCATATTTTTGTTAATGTTATGAATTAGCAGGAGATATTCAGAAATAGAGTTGCCTACATGTTGTTTGAAAATTGTTTACAGCAAATAATGAACAAAGCAAATCAGATTGCCAAAGGCCTAGCTGTTGAGAAAGTGTAGCACATTATTAATTAAAATACAAGTCAGCTTTTCCAGCACTTGTAGCCTGTGGGTATCGAATGTACTCTACTTGATTGAATCAGGTAGTGGCAGCACAGGCATTTTTTATTTTGCGCTGGAAGGGATAACAAAAATGTAAAGCTGTTTTCTGCTACTTCATTTGAAAAAATATTATTTTGGAATGAAGGCCTACCAGCTGAAACAGACAGGCAGAAATAATATAAAATCTACATTACACCCTTGCTCTGTGATTTTAAACAAGGGGTCTACAACCTCAGACACTCTCCTGGCATTGTATTATAGGCAGACCTTTGTCTATGGCCAAGGAAACAGTTTCCATGGAGATGCAAGAAGGCATTTGACAATGGTCACTGTTTTGGTGAAGAAAATTAATCCAAGCAGGAGACCAGTTTATAGTTATAAGATTTTTTTTTTTTTCTGTGCAGGAGGAGGGGAAGAAAGAGTTGAGACGTAGCATAGAAGGAAAACATACCTGCCTTTTGGGTATTCTTTTTAACATGCTGAAGTCAGTGAAATTGTGAGAAACCACAAACTATGTTTCCAGTTTCAACGCTGACGGGAATTCTCAGGTAAAAGCAAAAATAGTAAAGAGAACGTGATCTTTTATAATACATTTAAACATTTAGTTCACCCTTAGGATAAGTCAGGGAAATAATGCTGAGAGTTTTTTTCTTTTTTAATTCAAACTCTATTAACCATTAAAGTAGGAGCTAGTACTTTTTCATTCTGCCTTGTTCCAAGCTCTTCATGGACAGATACACTTTTTATTCATCCTCACATTTCCTTTATCCCAACATCTGGGAAAACAATTGAAACAGTCATTCCATAAATGTTTGTTGAATGCCATGAACACATCAAACCGTGATGCTCCACAGAACAATAAATACAATAATTCGGAAGGATTTTGTATGTTACCTGTAGAAGCAGCTCTACTCAAGTCAGAAGCCCCTCTAGGTTCATTGTAGACAATTTTGAAATATTCATTAATACTTTCAGGCCACCAATGTTTAAGAGAACATTTAAAATTTTAGAAGTTTACAAAATGCCTAGTGAAGCAATAGGCTTTGTAACGATGGGTAGAACCACTGCTGACAAAAAGTAGAACAGAGTGAGTCAAATGCTTTGTTGACCTGTGGGATCTTGGTCTCATTCCCACTGTCAGGGTATTTCTGGGTAGAATTAGTCACCCCTGGCCAGTGGATTAAACTTCTTCCCTTATTTCACTCAGTTTAAAATCTTTATACCAGTGGATCAGATTAATCTGTCTCTTGCAAGCAGATTTCCTAGATTTGAAGTTGGTGTATCCCGGCAGCTCTCACTTTAAGGCATTCAGTGAAGCAAATTGAATAGCAATCAGATTCACTCAATTCTGTTCCCTGTTTTACTCCAGGTCTGCCATATTCTAATTCATGATCATTATTTGAGAGGTAGTTTTTACCCTGAGAGTTTAGTTGAACTTTGTTCATTATCTAGAAGGCTTTATCTGAGTAAGGCAGCTCTTCACTAACTTAGGTTCATGGTGGCCTGACATGTTCCTCTGGCCTCAGAGAGGTGTCAGCTATGTGTCTGCAGCCGTAGTGGGAAGGAGCTGGCCCTGAGTCAGTTCCAGAAGCAACTTGCTGTCTAGCCTACTAGAAGGGATGCTCTACAATGGCAACTTACATGTCTCCTCCCTCCCTCCCTCCCTCTCTCCACCCCTCCTTCTCTTCCTCTCTCTCCCTTTTCCCCCTTCTTATAAAATAGATGCTAAATCTGCCTGTTTCTCCCCTCTGTTTTGTCCTCTTCTCTCATTCCTTCTCTCTAGTGCTCAGTATGAGGTCATTATATTTTTTTCAGTCATTTTTAAGCCCCTGCCTTTTCAACACTCCCTCTACAACTCCCTCCTCCCCTTAGTTCTTTTGTCTGCTTTAGGGACAAAGTGGTTTTTCTTTCTACCAAATGTCTATTCTGACGAAAGAACATGCCTTAGGAATTAAGGGCACATATACACAAGGTTGTAAATTGGTCACTGATATGGTGGTCACATCTTTTTTCTCTTTTCTCCCTGGGTTTTTAAGCTGTTTGCATGGCCATGAGACGACAGACAGTTTTCAAAGCCATCTTGGCTTTTCTTGTTTTTTACTTCCTCTCTCTTGTGGGAATGCAAATCTTCACTGCTGTAGAGCAACCAGTTGTGACCTTATGTATTAGCAGTTCTGTTCCCTGAAAACTAAAAATAGGCTTTAATCTTCTCAACATATTAGGATCCAAAAGGGGCTCTTTGATTAACAGCTGCCTATACGTACTGGCATCCATGTCCTTCTTGCAGTGCACTGGGGGTGGGGAAGGGGTGTCAGCAAAGCAGAGTCAGAAGACAGCGTTACCGTTTGTTATGGATGATTTGTCTCGTGCCCACTGTCCAGCTCTTCCCTGATTTCTGTGCTCCAATGAGGAGGCCACTTCTGGAGGCAAACACTAAAAACTACACCACAAAACATAAGCCACGTGTTTTCCTGTGATTTTGAAACTTAATTCAATTTGTTCATTTTCTATGTCAGTTTTCAAAAATTATGCATAACAGAATTCTAGAGAACCTGGTACTCAGTGGTGCTTCAGTGATTAAATAGACAAGCCCTCCCCCCGAAAAAAGACCTCAGCATCAAACTTCAAATTATAATATATATATTTTTAAATCACTGGTTGCCTTTGCAGGGGTGAATGAGATTCCTATTGCTGGTAGTTCTGATAGGCTCAACACCTGCCTGTATTTGAAATCCACATTCAAGTACGTATTGGGTCAAACCCTAACCAGATGTAGGTACACAGCCAAGTTACTGGATTTCTTGATGATGCATAGAAAGCAGACAATACACCTGTCTGGTTGCAGAAACGATTTGCATAAAAATGAGGAACAGTACACATGCTTATGTAAAGTGTTGATTAACAAGATCACCTATACATATGCAAAAAGAAAAACCCCACACAATACAGTTTTTCTAAATGAAACCATGTGAGACGTTGTAAAAACACACACACATTTGCCAACAATTAGGACATGTGTTGATAGCTGGGGCCATGTTAGAATGTCCCTTCTTCAGAGGGACATTTATCCTCTGAAGAAGTGAAACACTGTACTATGCCAGTCAATTAGATGTTAGGTTAGTGAGGGAACTAATTACAAAATGCTCTTTGTCATTTGACCTTCTGTGCTTAAGGTGGAAAGAAGGGGTGAAGATTAGGACACAAACTACCCACAGACATGTGAGATATCCAAAGAGCAACACTTTTTAATGAACATCAAGTCTCCAACATGGGTAATATGGCTGGTATTAACTCTGCTGTGAAGAATTCAGATTCTCAAATCAAATGACTTGAAGAGGAGCTTCCTACTGAGAATAAGTATTTATGGTATAAAGATACATGAAAAAAAATGTTCTCTAGTTTGGTTCTATTTTGCTTTAAAATCTGAACATACCTTCAGTTTGTTTCTGAAGTCACTCTTGCATAGCCTCATCTGTCTGGAACAGCCCCTTCCTTACCCTGTAGGCCGCCAAGCTGTTTAACTCTTTCCCAAGAACTCGTCTTTGTTCTACCTCATCAGTTTTCTAGAACATCTTTGTAGTCATACTCTGATTCTGGTTGAAAATGCATTGAAACAATAGACTTTATGCTTTGAACCTCATTTTTTTTTTTTTGCGGTACGCGGGCCTCTCACTGTTGTGGCCTCTCCCGTTGCGGAGCACAGGCTCTGGACGTGCAGGCTCAGCGGCCATGGCTCACGGGCCCAGCCGCTCCGCAGCATGTGGGATCGTCCCGGACCGGGTCACGAACCTGTGTCTCCCGCATCAGCAGGCGGACTCTCAACCACTGCGCCACCAGGGAAGCCCTGAACCTCATTTTTAACATGAAAATATATCTAATAATTCAACTGTGAGAGATATGATTATCATGATACTCAAGCATCATTGCCATTTCCAGAAGTAAATATCCAGGCTAGGTTTTTTTGTTGTTTTCTGGGGTTTTTTTTAAGGAGAGAGAGTTAATGTAAGACACATGATTTACAGTTTAGAGTGTAAATGGCAGATTCACCATAGTGATCCCAAATACTACTTAAGAGCCCAGCAACCCAGACTGCCTGAATTTCGTTATTTCTTTTCTCTGGTATGGACCACCCTTCACCTGATACAGTAGGAAAAATCTCAGAGCACTTTGTCATTAAGAACCAGTCAAATCTGTTCATATTTTAAAGATACAGATATGCTCCTTGCACTGGAAACATTCTGCCCCTGCCACCTGAAGATGTTTTCCTGGAATGAGTTGCTCCACCTTTGTTGCCAACTCCAGTGGCCAAGGCTAGAGAATGTAATCAATCAATTCTCAACTTCTCAGAGGAGCTGAAGTGTGTTTTCCCCTGTGACTAAATGGCATCTCTTTGTTCCTTTCCGCTGCTGGGTCCAGAGCCCAATGGTAGAACGACTTGGAGTTGAACTTAGTTGCTTCAGATGGACCTCCATGCTGCTTTTGACTCCATCAAAGTCAGAGGCTCTGGGAAAGCAAGTCAAACGTAGAAAGACTGAAAAGTCCGTCTATGTCTTTGTTGCCACTGCTAGCATGGAGGGCACGTTTCCACTCTTCCTCCCTGGGTCGGTTGTCTGATTGCCACTCCAGATCTGTTATCTGCTCTTCTCCGCCATGTTCTACGCCCTAAGATGCTGGTATCTATGAATCTCATACACACGCTGCTTTGCTTTTTGCCTTCTGGTTGGGTTTAAGTAATTGCAGGCATTGATGAGAGATTGGGAATGTGGGAAAAGAGAAAGGTCAGAGTAATTATTCCTGTTCACCCCCATTCTGGGATGTGGCTTTAATATTGGCTGCATTCTTCTACATGAGATCATTGTTCCTTCTGGTGGCTCTTCTCCCACGATTACAGCCTTTAATGGTTTTGGGGAATACTGTATCCTACCTTTGATCCTTCAGACCTAAGGGTGGTAATGGTTTAGCACTATTGCTAGTTCCTGGGTGTTGCACCATTCCTTGTTGGTTCCCCTAACCCTGCCCACATTTCTGTACATCGTCCCTTTCTTAAACTCTTTTTAATTAACTCCTTTGAATATGCCATTTGTTTCCTGCCAGGATCCTAACTGATAAATGCCCAAACACTTAGTACTGAGAATGTCTTACACTGTAGCAAAAACTGCAATATAAAGGCCAGTCCACCAATATCTTTATGTTTTCATGTGGGTTTATCTCAGGACTTTATTGATTTCTCCTGAACTTTGTGGATTTCCTGGGCCACTCTGACTGGTTTTAATAAATTTGAATCTGATTCAAGTGGTCTGGGGGGAAGAATTTGCCTTTATCCTTTCTCTTTCAATTGACCTCATTGGTCCTTATTCGGATCACCCTTTCCAACAACTTTTAGGCTATATAAGTTATTTAGCAGATTAAAAATAAATAGTTATTAGCCATCAAGGAAATACAAATCAAAATCGTGGTGAGATATCACTTCACTGGGATAACTATAATCAATAAGGCAGATAATAACAACTATTGGCAAGGAAGTGGAGAACCGAAAACTTATCCACTACTAGTGAGAATATAAAGTGGTACAGACACTTTGGAAAATAGTCTGCAGTCCCTCAAAAGTTTACACATAGATTTACCATATGACCCACCGAGTGATTCCACCTCTATGTCTACATCCAAGAGAAATGAAAACCTATGTCCACATAAAAAATTACACACAAATATTCATATCAGCATTATTCGTAATAGCCCCAAAGTGGAAACATTGCAAATTTCCATCAACTGATGAGTGGATACATAAAATATGGTACATCCATACAATGGAATATTATTTGACATAAAAAGAAACAAATTACTGATACACGCTACAGCATGAATGAACCTTGAAAACATTATGCTAAGTGAAAGAGGCCAGTCACAAAAGGCCACATTTGTTTAATTCCATTTCCATGAAATGTTAAGAATAAACACAACTATAGAGACAAAAAGTAGATTAGCAGTTGCCTATGGCAGGTATAGGAGAGACTGAAGCAAAATGAAGAATCACTGCTATGGATATCATGGTTCTTTTTGGGGAATTGAAAATATTTAAAAACTGATGGTGGTAATGGTTGCACAACACTGTGAACTTACTACAAACCATCGAATTACATACCTTAAAAGGGTGAATTTTATGGTATGTGAATTATATCTCAATTATAAAAATTATAAAAATAGATAAATGGATGAGCAGAAAAAATTAAGCCTCTTCTGATAAGTACCTCCCTACATATATAATTGGTAAAGAGGAGAATTTATGAAACTAAAAAGAATTTATAAAAATCAAAAGGATATAGATTTCTAAAAGAGTTATGAAAAGCTAATCTAATAAAATATTTGACATCATATAATTATAATCTATTCAAATCTTTCACTTCTAACCGTGAAAAGTTTTAGATTCTTTGGATTATTCCACATTTCCTACCAAATGAGAGGGTGAAAAGGAGGAAAAATTTGAACCAAGATTGCTAAACAACTTCTGCAGTAATTTCATTCTTACTCAAAATAAAATCAGTGTTTACAACACAAGAGTTTTCCAGATGGCCATGCAAATGAAGGCTCCGGAATATGCCACATACCATATTATTGATGTTTAGTATTTATTGAGCACTCACAGCATGCAAGGCGCTGAAAAAATAAACTATATCCCCAGTTATGCAAATTATAACCTAAAAAGCATATAAAGTCATATTACCTACTGTCTTCAGTAGATTAATAATGCATGCAATATTCCAAAGGTCAGGGCTCAATCATATCAATATTGGTGCTGGGAATATATCTTGTTCAAATTAACCTGTTTTCTTTATCCCTGTCTTTTTCAGGTTTTTTATCTGATATATTTCTAATATTTTAATAACATAGTATAATCCCTGATATTAAAACTGCACCAATAAATGTTTTTGCAGTACACAGCATTATAGATGAATAAGATTTTCTTTGAATTTCATTTTTACCCTTTGTAATGATGCTTCTAAATCTACATCATTGACCTGGACCCTCCCTTACAGAAGGGTTAATTAACTAAGTTAATAGTAAAAAATCTTAATTGTAGTATCACTAATTGAGACAGCAGCCATTAAAAAATTTTAATACCAAAGTCTCTTAACTACATGTAGGGGCTGACAATTATTTACTAAATTGACATACATCTCGTTTTCATTTCTTAGCCCCAGGCTGACTTAAAAACTGATAGGAAACTTGTAAATGGTGCATTAGGAAGTATGAATCTTCATAGGTTTCTACAACATTATTCATTATAACAAGGGAAGACAATGACATGCTTTTATACCCATAACGTACCTAAGCTGCCATGTACTGGAATTGTCTACATGGGTGCATATCTCTTGGAATTTGAAGCTTCCTCACGGGATACTGTGATAAATGCTTATGTAGGTGAAGTAAATTTTAGTCCGGGTTGATTATACAATAGGGATAAGCAGAGAAAAGAAAAATTAATCTAAAGATTAGCAAAGAAGATAAACCCAGATGCTGTGGCTTACCTCTGTGTATGAGATTATGCCCCCCTTATATGCTTACACCATACTTTGAAACATGACATCCATAAAATGCAGCAAAGGATAAATCCACTTATCTTCTTTAAGTTTTTAGATTAACATTAAGTGATTTCTAATAGTAACGATGATTTTAACCTAGGCCATCTTTTCAGTATTTCCTTTTGCAATTTTTCTTGTCGCAGGAGGCAGGGACTCCATATTATTGTGATTTTTTTCATCATAATTATATTATGATTGTTACTGTTAAAAATATGCATTCTTCTAATTCCACAATCCTCTAATTTACTCATTAGAGAGAATGATGGTCTAAGATACTACTGTTGTGGTGACATGCTGACAAGTGGTGACAGTAATAGACAATTTACAGCAAAATTTGCATAGGATTGGCTTCTGGGCATATATTTATTCTATATTCTACATACGCTTGTCATATATCTTAGTATATGAACACTATGTTTGTGGTAAGGGATTTAGATTTAATTTTTTTTCAAATCTGAAACAAGATCAACAAAATATCAAGAGCTGGAATATCAGTGAATTGAATTGGCAACTCCCTTATGTGAAGAGCAAGATAAAAGGCTTCTCAACTTTTAGACTGTTCCTGCCTAGGATCTCTAGTCCTCCAATGGCATTTAATTACTTGGGACAGCAAATTGTATCTAGAAAGTGGCTCACTTTTCTTTTTTTTTTTTTTAACTTTTTATTTTATATTGGAATATAGCCAATTAACAATGTTGTGATAGTTTCAGGTGCACAACAAAGTGACTCAGCCATGCATATACATGTATCCATTCTGTCCCAGACTCCCCTCCCATCCAGGCTGCCACATACCATTGAGCAGAGTTCCCTGTGCTATACAGTAGGTCCTTGTTGGTTATCCATTTTATTTTTATTTTTTTAACATCTTTATTGGGGTATAATTGCTTTACAATGGTGTGTTAGTTTCTGCTCTATAACAAAGTGAATCAGTTATACATATACATATGTTCCCATATCTCTTCCCTCTTGCATCTCCCTCCCTCCCATCCTCCCTATCCCACCCCTCCAGGCAGTCACAAAGCACTGAGCTGATATCCCTGTGCTATGCGGCTGCTTCCTACTAGCTATCTACCTTACGTTTGGTAGTGTATATATGTCCATGCCACTCTCTTGCCTCGTCACAGCTTACCCTTCCCCCTCCCCATATCCTCAAGTCCGTTCTCCAGTAGGTCTGTGTCTTTATTCCTGTCTTATCCCTAGGTTCTTCATGACATTTTTTTTCTTAAATTCCATATATATGTGTTAGCATACGGTATTTGTCTTTCTCTTTCTGACTTACTTCAATCTGTATGACAAACTCTAGGTCTATCCACCTCATTACAAATAGCTCAATTTCATTTCTTTTCATGGCTGAGTAATATTCCATTGTATATATGTGCCACATCTTCTTTATCCATTCATCCGATGATGGGCACTGGTTATCCATTTTAAATATAGCAGTGTGTACATGTCGATCCCAAACTCCCTAACTATCCCTTCCCCCCACCCTTCCCCCCTGGTAACCATAAATTCATTCTCTAAGTATGTGAGTCTGTTTCTGTCTTGTAAATAAGTTCATCTGTATTGTTTCTTTTTAGATTCGTTTTTCTTAATTTAACATATTAACGATGAAAGACTACCCTAGTTATGTAAAAGGCACAAGGAGAAACTTTAGGTATAAATTGGAAATAATTTGTATAATGTTTGTACTTTGGATTTTTCAATTACCACTTTTGTATCACTCCAGTGAAATATTTTTTTGAGAGATCAAGAGAATGCTGAAAGAAATGCTGAACACCCAGAGTTCAGCTTCTGAAACCTTCCTTGTTTATGACATCCTGCCGCCTCTCCTTCCTCATCACCCACTTGTTCCTTGATCACCTCTGTGAGGAGAGGGCCATACAAATGGGATTGAATCTGTCCTCTGATATCAAGTGGGTTCATGGTGTTCAGAACACGAAAAAAAAAGAAAAGAAGAGAAAAGAAAAATATATACAAAAAAGAAGTTAGGAGGAGAGGCTGCCACTGCCACCTGGTCTCTCTCTGCAGCTCTGTGGATCAGAAGAAATCTTAGAATCTAGTAATTCTTGTTAAAACATGATATTATTGAATAGAGGACAAAGATCCTCCATTTCATATATGCTACACATGCAGCTAGAGCTTACTTTCCACTTTTCCTTTCAATATTCTTTCATCCATGCCAACCTCTCCATTCTACCACTATTGACTCTTTTCAGTTCCTTTCCAGCTGAGTATCTCATGCCTTGTAATATCATCTGTCTTACTTGGGGTCTTATCCGATTTTATTTGCTAATCAAGGCACAGCTGAAGTGAATCTTTCCTTGTTTTCTCCTGTCTTCACTGATCCCTCTCTTTTCTGAAGTCCTACAGCATTAAAGTATAAAATACTTATAGATTGTCTACAAAGATGTAGGAAATAATCTCATATTGTTTCAGTCTAACTTCAACCTCTTGATTTTCTAAACTACAGGCAGTTTTCTGAGATCTGGGGTCCCAACCATTAACTGAGCATATAGTAGACAATAAATAAATGTTGATTAATTGCTTCATCAATGAGCTTGTTCTTGGCTTCCTTCACTATGGATGTGTTGGTCAACAAAGAAATCAACATATGGGATTTTATGAATCTTTGCACACCATCACTTATCCTGTTAATGTAAGAAAATAAAACAGTTTAGAAGATTATTGTTATCGTCCTCAATTCATTTTATACATGGTGAGACAAAGAATGCAAGAACAATGCAAAACCGTATAACCCAGGGTCAAAGTGTGGGTTTTGAAGATCAGCCTGCTTCTCATCCACTGAATAAATATTTTGTGCAAAACTCTGAAGGGGTATATTTTTTCCTATCGTTCAATGAATAAAAGAATGGATAAGGGCTTTCACTAGCAACTACGTATAATCCTTTTTTTTTTTTAAGTCCAACATAGATTAAGATGAATCAGTAACTCTTCTCTAATATTGAGTCAATCACCTATGTAGATGCTATCATTATATTTATATAAAGGAGCTACATATGTCCCTTCTCTTCCAAATGTAAATATTCATGAGGAAATAATGAACATAAATATTTTATTCTTTCTATACAAATGAGCTGGAGGCAGAGGTCAAAGGTGGGAAAAGAGTAGAAGTCCCTATAAATAATAACCTCATCATCCCCAAACTTTGCTTCTGTATGAAGAAAGTGATTTTGAGGGAGCATCATTAACAAAGAAAATGAGAAGTTATTTCCAGAGAGCCTAGTAAAGCAGGTGGAAAGATTCTGATAACTGTGTAATTCACCTACCAGCATAGCACAAGTAGAAACTTTCTGTTGCAGCTCAAGAATATAAACAGAAGTAAATGGTGGCATTACTATATGAATAAATGAGTTCGTCAATCAATCACTGGCAAAGCATACTCTGTAATCAAAAGATTTTTCATGTTCAGATTAATTTCATGTAATACAAGTCTAAACATTACATAAACCCCTCTGACGTTGAGTTATACTTCATTAGACAAAAAGGGCACTTTGAGCAGCTGAAGAATGGCAGACAGTCAGGAACAATTCTTTTGGATTTCAGGATATCTGGGTGGCCCCTAACCAAAATCTGGGGATGCTCTGAAATTCAAAGTATAGACTCACTCTGTCTAATATGATAACCGCTAGCCACGTGTGGTTACATAACAGTGCTGGCAGAGACAGAATTGAACAACAGAAGCAAACTCCCTGGAACTAAAACTGTTAGCATGCTGCAAGCATGAACGATAATCCAGGTAATCTAGTTCAGTGGTGGAAGCATTGACTATTGACCAGATAGATATTTCTCCTCTTGGACATACAAATAGTAATAGCATGTATTGAATATGTATGTATCGTTGCAAGGCTTTCACATTCCACTGGAAAGCCATTCATCCTAAGCACCACCTTGACACAAAAATCCACCAGAGAACAGCACACATTTCAAGTCACTTTATCACACTCAGCTCTTGGCAGGTACGCTCAAACCAGCCTCTCTAACTAAACAGCAAAATGTTCTTCTTTTTCTAGCAAAATGAGGATGATAATCTATACGAGGGCCACTTTAAACTCAGAATGGTGTTATATGATAAATTAAGCCAGATTGGAGGAATCCATAAAAATAGCTCTTTAATTGTACCTGGATGTTAAGAGGTGATTTCCTATAAAAGAATTGAATGGCCCGTGACTATTACCCATCCAGTTAACGCTGAAAGACAGCTGCAGTCCTTTTCAGATGGGAACACTCTCACAGGGCACTTGTGAGAATTCTTCAACACAAACATAATTCTGATCGTTTCTCAATACATCTGTTAACTTCTGTTTGCATAGATTTTTCCAGAACTGAAAATTTAGGAAAAGGATAAACTCCCCAGAGATTCAAACTTTTTCAATAGAGGAACTTAGTCTAACACTTCAATGAGAGTGGATTTACTCCCTGGGGGAATCTGGGTAAATATCCACAACCATATTTTATTACCAGATATGCAGTTTTAATTTCTTTTATGAAGGCAAGGCCATAAACTTCCTCAAAGACAATGTCCCTTTACATGGACTAATGGTTTTCAAAAGTTTAAGAAATCCTAGATATGGAAAATATGAGGGAGTGAGTCTTTATTTGCTCTTTATTTCCCACCTACGTGCAGAATAGTGAACAAATAAGTATTATTAATAATTCTTCAGCTGGTCATGTGAAACTATAAAATCTGCACTTTATCGTGAACAAGAGAAGGCATTTTATAGAGAAAAGGGCACAATACACCATTCTTAGAGGCATTTACAAATACATTGTTTTCAAGATGGAGAGTCCAATAACAGCCATGGCCTTTCCTTTCTACCTGGGGTCTCTGAGACAGTGCCCGAACTCAAGTTCTTCATGACTTTTTTCTGTTTAATTTCCAATTCAGATTTATCCAAACCATCACTAGAATGGCAGTTTACCTTTTCTTTCATTTTATAAGCCTTTCATAAAATCAGAGGATATTAGGGCTAATAGGATTTTAGCATTCATCGAATCTTAACCCCTCATTTTATGGGCAAGCAAACTTTAAGGAAGTTTGAAGACTTGACATCTGTCAGCTGGAGCCTAGAATCTGAGCCTGTAAATTCTCAGTCGTGATCTTTGATTTCTCCAAACAACATTTCTTGAGTCCACAACATCTGGAGATCCACCATAAGGCTCTTATTACAAAGCACCAAGGAATCCCCACTTTATTACATTTACAGGGCGTTATACATCCCAACATATGGAGCACGATTCAGCCATAATCAATTTCTTTCAACAACTAAGAATTTATTTTAATGTGGACTTTTATGATTCTAAAAAAATTATTGCCGAGAGTGGTTTTCAATACTCGTATATTGAAGGGAAATGGCAGAAGCCTGTTCAAGGCAGCTAAACGGATATTGGGGCTACAAGCCTTACAGTCCAAGGAATCCCCAAAGCTTGGGTTGGCTTGCTTTTCTTTGCATTCATCTATGAATTGGATGCCTTCCTTTGGGGTGCAAGTAACTCTGTAATGCCCAGATGGAAGGTTTGAATTGTGTCTATTAGCAAATGCAAAGATCACAAAGGTTCTTTCCCATTATGGTAGGATGAGAAGATAACGCTGAGAGGCTTGTGTGTTCTTGGTGTGAACAAGGTTAGGAAGGGAAACAGTTTTCCTATTCTTTTCAATGATAATGACCAATATGGTCTGTTTTCTTTCTGACTTAAAACATAGTCTGTTCAAAAGAGTACAAAGTTATAAACCTCTTATTAAATAGGCTTTTAAATTATATTACATACATCTCCATTTAGCAGATTTAAAAAAGAAAGGAGGCTCAATTAGTATTGCTTGATAAACTAATAGCTTGTAAATTTAAAAAGATTTCTTTACATTAATTAACCTAAAGTAATGGATCAATAAACCTACAAAAGATGCAAAAAAAATGGAGGCTCGAAACATTAGATAATTTCTTGCCATTGAAAATAAGATTATTTTTAAAGGGAAAAAATAGATGTCTCTCTTACATCCTGATGCTTTTATCTTTGCAGTTCTATAGTAATAGGATCATTATTGAATCATCTATCTCACAATGCACATGCATAAATAGTCATGACATCATATGGATTTTATGTCAGTATCTTTGTAAATGTGGCATCTTTTCCTCTCCACCCTTACTGTGTTCAGAGCCCCATCACCACTGGTCTGAATGATTACAGTAATCTCCTCACTTGTCTACCTTTCTCTTCCAGTCCATCCTGGTGACAGTGTTAACTTCTGAAAAACAGACAAACAAGCAGAAAAACAAAGTTAAACAAACTGGATCTGTCATTCCCTTCCTCAATGGCCTGCCTGTTTCGGATGCATTTTTCCATCTTTATCACATGTTGTTCCCCTCCCCTTGCCCCCATGAACCTTGAGCTTCTCCCACAGATGCATTCTCACCACTCTGTAAACACAGTGCTCCTTTTCAGAACTCCTCTCACTGTTGGTTTCTTCTTCCAGGAATTTCCTTTTGAGGTCTCCCTCTCGGCCTTCAGTTTTATCATACTGGACTCAGTTCAAATATCAAGACACCTTCAATAGTTATTTCCAACTCTCCAGGCAGAGGTAGCCACTCTCTTGCTTTAGATTTCAGGGTTACTTTCCACACCTGTAAAAAGACCACTTGCCCTGTTTTGTTTTAATTATCTACTTAATTGTCTGCCTCTTCTGGTAAACTCTTTGGTAATGGCTTTCAAACTATTTTAATGCAACTACCATTAGAAGTACATTTCTGCACTGTGATCCAGAACATACGTACACATGCACATACTCACACAGACAGGCTGAAACACAGCTTCCATGAAAGAATGTACTTCCTTTTTGTGGGTGATGCCCTCTGATAGTTTCTACTATGATTCTGTTTGCTTTTAAATATATTGATTTCACAACCTAATAATGGGCCACAACTCTCAATCTGAAAAACTCTCCCCGAGATGACAAAGAACTGCCTCTTACCTATTTTTGCATCCTTAATGCCTAGACCGTGGAAGGGACTCCATGAATATTTGTTAAATGGATGACTGAGCAAAGATGATATTTCTGAAAAATGTTTTTAAACTTTTTTTCTCAGCCATAATACATTTTATTGTATTTCTTCTCCGTCTTGAGCCTGCCTGTGAGCTTTGTCCCTGTTTTTCTGGTGCTTGGGGAGAGAGAACAGAATAGAGGAGATATGGCTCATATCTGCTGCTTGGAGGCTCTGTTAAAGAGGCATGAAGCTGATGAGCAGAGGAGGTAAACAGTGGTCTAAATGAGTTTTGAACTTACTTAGTGCATTTCATTGACTGCTGTTCATTTCAATGGGCAGCAAAATCAGAAAGTGTGAGTATAAGCATTTCCTGTTCAAATTATTATAATAAGTTGATTTTGAACCTTAAGATGATCCCATTCAAACCAAAATATCTTTAAAAATAGAAGAATAATATTTGTCAAGAAAGTTGGTAAGGCTTGTTCTCCAGTTCACCTGTATTTTTACATTTAGTTTGCTTCCTGTTTTTAGTTTTTGACTTTCATTGTTTGACAGACTATACATTTTATATTATAAATTTTATGGTCACAATCCGAACCCTGGGTTCTGAACAGATATTAATAATCACACTAGAAACATTCTTCTTGGTTCAATGGCAACCTTGTCAGTTTGTAACCAGGAGTAAATAGAACATTCAATGCAGTCCATGTGCTCATTTTGAAGCTTAGAGAGAATAAATCAGCCTTTTTCTTGATGCTGAGTGGAAGTGGAAAGCTTGCAAAAAGTCGGTGATAGCTAACTTATGGATTCAGCTGTCAATTGATTGATTTTTTATGATTATTTCTATAAAATTATCTTTAGATAATAATGAAAAGTATTTCTTTCTGCATTTTAGGTAATAGGCTTAAAATGTAATCAACAGGTTCTTACTACCACTTGTGAATAACACTTTAATTTAGAGATTTCTACAATTTGAGACACTCCCAATATCACACCTTCTATCTGTTGGAGAAGGGGGAATACAGTTAGATACAAAGCTGGTTGAAAGAAAAATGATCAGGATTAACTCTATAGCCTCAGTGGAATGTCTGATATTATTTCTAGAGTTGTGGTATTGAAATATTTTTTTCTGTTTTTTTTTTTCCAGAATCCTTTCTCCCCCAGAAAATGTACACTCCATGGAATCCCAACATTTTTTTTAAAAAGGAACATAAACAGAGCTTTAGTAAGAAGTCTGCAGGGAGGTTCCTGCCTATTTGGCCACAGAAAAGGCTTTGAAGCACCTCCTCAATTTCTGGGGCTCTACCCAGCATAGCCTTCAAGCCACAGTTCTAGAACAGAGCAAGATTAAGGGGCATCACAGGAAACTTCAGCTGCTTTTTCCAAAAACACATGCTCAGCTCTCTCTCTTCCAGAAATTCCTCTTTTTTTTTTGTGGCTAGTGAAGCACGCAGGGACATGGATTTGAAATAGCTCCCCAGGAGACCACCCCCTCCCCGGAGCCCCTAGACTACTGGTCCTATTATGTTTCTCTAAGTGCAGTACTTGGACCAGCTGCATTAGAATCACCAGAAAATTCAAAATTTTCTGGGTCCTTTTGTAGACACAGTGAATCAGAATCTCTGGGGGAAATTCTGATGCACACTGGAGTTTGGGATCCAATAATTAGGAAATATGGGCAGACACCCTTTCAGAGTCTTAGGCTAAGCAATGAGTCCTTTACAAAGGGAGCCAGGTCAAAGCCACTGAGAGCCAAAAACATGACATCAAATCTCCCAGGTAGGGCTTCCCTGGTGGCGCAGTGGTTGGGAGTCCGCCTGCCGATGCGGGGGATGCGGGTTCGTGCCCCGGTCTGGAAGGATCCCACGTGCCGCGGAGCGGCTGGGTCCGTGAGCCATGGCCGCTGAGCCTGTGCATCCAGAGCCTGTGCTCCGCAACGGGAGAGACCACAACAGTGAGAGGCCCGCGTACCGTAAAAAAAAAAAAAAAAAAAAAAAAAACCTCCCAGGTATATTCAGGGCTCTTGCCACTGGTCTTTTATGATTCAAAAAGCTCAAATACCACCAGATATAAGCCAAATACTTTCCAAAAAGGTATGGGCCTCTCTACAGTTCCAGCCTTTACCTATGAGAACCACTGGGAAATGATTCTGATGGAGAAACCACAGCACTGTGATGGCACTGACAGGGCATGTGCAGAATCAAAAAGCTGGGTGCAAAGGATACAAGAGGGGTCAGTAGCCCTTGTTTTATTTCCTTTCATCATTTGATCCCCAGATTCTACTTAAATCCATCTGAAGTTTAGGGGGATGGTCATTCAGGAATTTATGGCCAAGAGAAGAATGAATGTAAAGAAATAAATGTTAATGACAATTTTAGAAACAAATCATTATTTCTCAATACATTTCATTTCTTTTTCTGGTATTTCAATCATGCCACTGTGTTTACATGCACAGATTGGGTTGTCTCTATTATCTTGTGATATAGGTTTATTCGACAGATTTGGAAACAGAACATTATAGGATGATCTTGTCCAATAATGATGCTGATGACAGCAGTGGCACCATTGCAGAACCACCTTGCTGCTAAAAGTATAGACTCTGCAGCTGGATTGCCTGGGATTGAATGCTAGCTCTAGAAACTGTTAGCTGTCTGAGTCTGGGAAATTACTTAACCTGTGTCTCAGATTTACCTCTTAAGGTAATGGCAATGATAATAGTACATTAGCTACCTTGTAGAGTTGCTAGGAAGAGTAAATTGGCTGATAGTTACTTTGAACAATGACTAGGCCATAAAGGTGCTAAGTACGTTTGTTAAATAATTAAAACTGTATGAAAACCAGCCTTTGTTTCTATGTGCTAGACATTATCTAATGCTTTGCAAGCATCTCATCCGTTAACTGTCCTCACCAATTTATGTACATAAAAGCACAGAGAGCTTATGAAACTTATCCTGGATAAACTCAAGAAAGTCAGTGACAAATTCTGAATGACACGGCATAGACATCTTTAACTTCTTTAATGATTAATATGGTTCAAGTTCCCAGTGTTGCTGGCAGAGTTTTGACCTGACTCTTCTAGATGATGAGATACCATTACGAGAGAACAGGGCTTCCCTGGTGGCTCAGTGGTTGAGAGCCCGCCTGCCGATGCAGGGGATGCGGGTTCGTGCCCCGATCTGGGAAGATCCCACATGCCGCCGAGCGGCTGGGCCCATGAGCCATAGCCGCTGAGCCTGCGCGTCCAGAGCCAGTGCTCCGCAACAGGAGAGGCCACAACAGTGAGAGGCCTGCGTACCACAAAAAAAAAAAGAGAGAGAGCAGGAGCAAGAGAGGGAGAAGAAACAGAATACTGAGGAGATAATGAGGTAGGTCTAACTTCTCCAATCTTTTTTTTCCTATATCCTACTAGATATATAATCATTTCAGTATTAAATTTTCCTATGTGTTTTAGTTTCTTTAGAAATTATGATTTTATACATCTTCTTGTATCCGTGCTCAAGTGTATTCAAGTGCATGGGGCTAGAATTATAATCCTATTTGTCTTTGTGTTTGTTTGTTATCTTTGAGCATAACAGTTGCAAGGACTGTGTGTGATGTCCTTGCAGTCATTCCTTTCCCTTCAGGGGAACAGTGTTGGATGGATTCCCTGACTCCCCTGACTAGAGCCGAACAAGACCAACCTTCCCAGAGCCCAGCCCAACTGAGTGCCATATTTCATGGAGGTTTTAGCCCCACTCCAATGTCCCTCCTGTCTAGCTGAGAGGTGGCCTCTTCAACAATCTTCCGGGAGAGGCAAGCCCGGGCTTCATTCAGAGTTGCATGACAATATTTCCTCTCACCCCATATTAGTCATAAGCTCATCCCCTTTTTTATAGTGGATGAACAACTCTGTTTGCAACTTCTTGGACTTCAAAAAGATCTTTGTGTACAGAGCTGTTACAGAGAGGCCAATGATCATGGGATCATTTATTTATATTATTACGGCACAAAAGAAGTCACTTTGGTCCTTGAATGTGTTCCAGTGAGTCATGGTATTTTTTCCCATGTTTTCTGACCTCTGCTCCTTTCCATATTCTCCCATCTCTGATAAATTTGCTTCAAAACCACAGAAAAACCACAGCTGTGTTTGTTGATCAGGGACTCAAAGAATGAAAGTAACTGTTTCCATGAGGATTTTCAAAGGAGGTAAAATTAGTTCCCTGTTGTCTACATATAACCAGATATTAAGAGATTTCGGAAATGAAAGTTGTCATCTCTTGTTTGGAAAATATTTTCGCATGATAAAAAATAGAAAAGTTATGGAGACATCACCAAGATCAGCAGAATTGTATGTTTTGTTATTACATTGTAGCATTACAAATGAGATGACACACAAATCACGATGAATGCATGATAGAGAGTAATAATAGATTAAATGTATTTAATCATTTTAAGAGGCAAATATGATTATCAGAATATAAAATATGAAATGTCAAAGTCAACAAAAATATGTAGGATTAACAAAAGAAGACAGTGATTTATGGAAGTTATGCAAAGTGTTCTAGACCTCCAGAGGGTGCTATTGCATTTGCACAGAAATATATTTAATTATGTACACATTTTTCTGAGATTAAAAAAAATGAGAATTTTAAGCACCTCTAATTTGTTTCCACATAAAACAAGGAAAGAATCAATAACCATAACAATAATTCGTCTTCTAAAACATTAACCGAGGCTTATCTCATTTAACAAACTTGTTTTTTTTAACCTAAAGATCAGTTACCTAATAAAAGCATGAAAAAAAATCAAGTCATTTCAGATAATACTTACAGTAACTTTCATTTGAACAAAGTGAACTTTGCATTAGTCATAGACATTAAATTGACTGTATGTTCCAAAATACATTTAGAGATTTAAAAATCCTTTAAAGTTTTTGGAGCATCAAGAGATAAATCACAACAAAAAAACTTTTTTTTAAAGAAAAAACTGCAGATTTAAAAAATACACATAAAGTCTTTACCTAAATAAAATTATTTTGCACTGTTATAATCTGGCATTTCATACATATTCTTACAGTATGAGTGTTTTTACCTACCGAGGAAAATGAATCTGAGAGGCAATGTCAAATAAACAGTAAATTGGTTCTTTGCATTATTCCAAAGCTACATGACAACGGTGGATGGACATATCTTACAAGATTTTGAATTCATATGACATGGTTGCAAATCTGTACACTCAGCTGTAATCTGTAGATATCTGTTTCAAATAATATTACTTCTTTTAAAGAATGATTAAAATTGATTTAAGTAACCCTTTTTTAAATTCACTGACATATTTGTTTTCTTTTGATTTTTTTTTTTTTTTTTTTTTTTTTTTTTTGCGGTACACGGGCCTCTCACTGTTGTGGCCTGTCCCGTTGCAGAGCACAGGCTCCGGACACGCAGGCTCAGCGGCCATGGCTCACAGGCCCAGCCGCTCCACAGCATGTGGGATCTTCCCGGACCGGGGCACGAACCCGTGTCCCCTGCATCGGCAGGCGGACTCTCAACCACTGCACCACCAGGGAAGCCCCTTCTTTTGAATTTTGACAGCTACTCTGAATTCTTATCATATTTACAGGATTGTTTGAATTGTAATGTTATTTTTAGACTCATTAATTACTATCAGAATTTCATACAGAAACACCCCTGGAATGTGAAAAAGAAAAAAATTGAATTGCTTCAGATTCAGAAACTTCTTTAAGTTTCTTATTTGCATTTTCTCTGTTTTAAAATCATCCTGGCATTGTTTTACTGTAAAGTGAATTGTTTTCCTCCAAGGTAAAAAAAAAGACTAATACAAATGGTCATCTCTTGGTAACATTAGTTAATAGTCAATGACATCATTTAATGCAGGCAATAGAACACAAAGTCATTGAATCTAAAAAGCGTCCCTGAATTGATAACATTTTTTTGTCCTTGAGAGAAAAATCCATTTGGGGGACATGCAGAATAATTAATGAGTCATACTTAAATTGAAATGATTAATAGTAAATCTAACTCAGGAAGTTAAGCAACATATTCTTTGAAATGTGAGGATGTTGTTAGAGAATTTGTGGGACACACGTAAATAACAGCACAGTGAGATATGCCATGTCTATAACAGCCTTCTTTTGGGAACACAAGATACCACAGAATCCATTCTCTTCAAATTTCTCGGAGGGAGGAGGGCATTAATATCCCTTGTGGCTATATGAGAACAAATAACCAGGATGAGAACAAAGTGAAAGGACAGGGAGGCAGATGGGTAGCAATTTCCCATGTTTGTGGGTGACTATGGACACGGATGGACCTGTCAAGTGTTTAACTTAACTGATCTGGATGACATCAGTAAGGGAGGTTTCAATCAAAGAGGCTCACAAGTAGAAAAGGAAGACAAAATATAACTTTCAAGACCCAGACTCTCAGAATACTCTTATTGAGGCCTCTAAGTCATTTGATAGAGAGATCTTGAGATTATGGTATGTGGGGGAAATAGTTAAATATTTAATACCCTAGAGGATACCTAGGAAAAACACCCACTGTCACATGATAATGGCCTGCTGGTGGCAAAGCACTCACATGAGATTATGACCCTCTTACCTTTTTTTTAATATGTCTTTTCCATTGGGCCATAACAGTACCTAATTGTAGACACCATATTCTACATGCAGGCTAAAAACTGTCAGCATGACAGAGTACTTGGAGCTTTAACACTGAAAATAACAGTTAAGAACAAAAATAACAAAGAGAACATTTGTTAGGTTCATGACCTTGAAAAATATCCATTTAAGTCTTACTTTTCATAATTCCCAAACACTTAATCTAAACGTATTTTAAAGTACTTTGGAACCATAAAGGGCTCTACTATATTAGCCTCATACAGTACATGGTTTCATCTCAGGGGAGATCCCAGGCATCTTCCACAGCAATAGATTCTTATTCCTTTCTTAGAAAAAGACAAATAAGAACTTGAAGAAATAGAATGGTTTATTTGAAAGTTTACCCTGGATTAAAGTCAAGGATGATGTGAGTCTTATCTAAGATCCCTTCATCTAGGCTGAGTGTGAATGATGAGCTACAGTTGTTCCCCCCTCATTCTAGCTCTTCAACAACACCTGGCACAGGCTTCCAAAAAGATGCCTGGAGTGGACAACACAACTTCTCAAATGACCCACTGGATACATATTCTGCCAGAAGTTTTGTACGCACATGACAGTGTTATTGGTAATATTTCAGACTAGAAACCTTATACAAACCTCAAAGATCAGTGTATATAAAGTCATGTGATGTTGTCTCTTTTATGGATCCAGCAGAAATGGGACCAGGACAGAGATAATACAAAGAATCTGTTCCTATCTTTAAAATATTTGTTTTTTGAAACGAATCAGCCATCTCCATCTGGGAAGAGAATCATCTCAAAAAAAAAGGCCTAGATGAACATCGTGACATTGGACCCTTATGTATTTAGCTTATTTGCTGTGTCTGAAGGAATACAGGAAATCATCCTGACTGTCTTAGGTACAGGAGAAGGGAATGCATATTGGCATAATATACCAAGTCAAAATGTGAGACATTTACAGAGGATATTTGTGAAGTGATGAAGGAGAGTAATATGGGAGAAAGTGGGTTGACTCTGAGTCTGAAGGTCAAAGTACTCACCAGATTTTTCACACTGTGGGCTGAAGCCAAGGACTCACTTGTGAGCCCAGTTTCATGTCTGCTAACTCGAGGCTGGAGTTAAACTAAACATGCTCAAAATTCCTTTACTCTTAAATGCTCTGATTCTATGATCCAGAGTGGGATGTGTGTGTGTGTGTGTGTGTGTGTGTGTGTGTGTGTGTAATCTAAGATCTTATTACTCTTGGAGTTTAAATGAAAGCTAGTTTATAGTAATACAGAAAATAAAGTTCAGTTATATGGAGTAATCAAATAGGTAGGCAAAGGATTTTATCTAAAGTGTAAGTATTTGAAATTCTCTTTTAAATGTAAATATATGTACACTCACCACTGCAATACATTTGCATTCTGTATTTAAATAAAAAGAATACTTAAAATTTTAATAATTCTCATGTGTATATATTGTAAACAGGTTATTTTTTAAAAGTAAGATTCTAAACTTCTCTATTCACTCATACATAGATGTTGTCTTTCCAACTTCATATGTGGTGGCTTTAGCCAGAGTTTACATATAACTCCCTCCGCACAAACTTAAATATCTAAGGCATTCTGCTCTTGAGCTAGTAACATAATAGCTTGACTTTATATTTTATTGCAACAAATTCCTCCATTTCAGCATGCTATTTTATTGAGACAAATACATAATAAACAGTGATTTAAAATGTACATAAAAGTTGCTAGATGAAAATGTCCGTGTCTTTTTCTGTTATATGCAGTGTCTACAAATCTGAACCTACATCCATACACAGATTTATGCAATTGGATAAAAATCTCATAACCATATCTTAAATCCTATTCATTTGTGGGGATTAGCCTGTTCAACTGATGCAGTAGGTAGGGTTGTAGTAACTTAGCTAGTCCTTTATTCAAGACTGTCTCCACAGGGAAATCTCACAGCACTTCCTCAGCTTGTAAACATTAGCAGTCAGCCCACATCATCCAGGCTTATTCTCCAGGCAGGTGAGACTTCCCTATGACTATGGAAATCCCTCTATTTCAGGTAGAAAAAGTCAAGGATCCTTTTTAACGATTTTTCTTTTTTGGTTAATTTTTAAAGCAATTCATAAACCCGATATAATGAGTATAAAAGACGTGTCTCTCTGTCTAAAACAGGAGCAACTGGCTTTGCCAAATCCTCCAGTCATCCTAGCTCAGGAACTTCTGATGCCTCAGGAAAAGCAGAATACGTGAGAGACAACAATCAGATAGGAAAAGGGAAGGTTGCGGGAAACTGCTCACTACTTTGCTGCTCCAAGCATTGTCTATAATGCTCTCTCCTATAAGATTTCTCAATACGGTGGCTTCTCTGCCTTGTTACTCTTTCTCCCCTTCTCTTTTTAATCCATAAAAATCTAGTTACTGACACTTCCTAGTTTTATTGCGATCTCCTATTCACCAAACTAGATGGTCTCTACTCAGTTCTCAATATCTGTTTTTCTTAAGCTTTGGACACTGTTGACTACCTGCTGCTTGAATTTCTCTTGGTAAGAAGCTGATCTTCCTGGCTTTTCTTCTACATCTTTGGTCTCTCGCTTTGTGTTTTCTTCTCATTTGTTCTTTCCCACACTCCTAACATGTAGACATCTCACCATCTTTTCAACCATATTTTCTTTCCTAATCCTGTATTTTCTCCCTTGATGATTTCACTCACTCTCATGATTTTAGTTATCACCTCTGTGTATGATCAAAATTTCTACTTTTAGCCCTAACTTCTCTTTCTCTAGCTTCTGATTTTCCAGTTACATGCTGAACATTTTGACTCAATGTTTACTGATACCTGAAACTTTCAACACACCCAAATATGAACTAATCTACTCTCCTAGACCTTTTCCTCAGGATGTCTTAACTTCTGTCAATGGTGCCAAGACCATCTTCCAAGGGACACTGGTTCCATGAAGCCCAGGCACGGGATTCTTAAGGTGTGTGACTCTCCTGAAATAAGTGCAAAATATTATGTTTGTATAACTTTTATATTACTTTTTCTGAAGAAAGTTTTTAGAAATTTTATCAGCGTTTCAAAGAGGTCAGATATCAAAAAAAAAAAAAGCTTAAGAACCACTGCTGCACTGCTGGATTTAACAGCTATTTTTCTATTTGTACATGTATACATTAATGTTGTAAGAAGCTCACATATCCACAATTTTAGATTGCTTTTGCCATCATTTTGGTCACATATCTTCACTATTATATACCAGAATAAGTTACCAGTTGTTGACTTGGTTTTGACCAATAATAGGGAAGAAGCAGAACCTTCTCTGTCCAGAAAACGAAGTGTTAATCTTAGATGATGATTCAGTGTACAAAATTACAAAGTTTTCTTTACATTTAAAAATGATATCAATCATTTTATTTCTATTGCCAAATATGTAATTTGGCCTTCAAAAATTGTACCGTTTCTGTGTGTGGACAGCCTAGTTTTGTGTCTATCTCAAATCAGGAGCTCATGGGTAAAACTAAAAGGTCAGTTTGAAACATCTAGCTGTTTGGCGTCAGATGGATGAGGAGGGATTACACTCTCAACTAAATCAACTGTTACAATATCAGGGTAACTGTTCTAAGAAAATATATTTGAGCCTTCGTTTGAATGAACTAGATTGCTCTTTGTACAACATGACAACAAAAGCTAAATCTATCCTCTACCCACAGATTATGCTAATATTTGATATTTTTTTCCTTTTTTTCTTTTTGTTTACTTCCTGAGGTTTAATGACTTGTAGATATAATCTCATGATAAGAAAATGAACCACACTGTTGAGTTGCTTACTTTTCTTTTTACATGGAGTAATTCTGTTTTGCATTGACTCTCATCTCACTTATCACTATGAAATAAAGCTTATAAATGAGACTTCATTACCTATAAATTAATGTATTTATATTTTCTGTGCCAGGGACTGTTAGGTGTCAGAACACAAAGGAGAACAAGACCCAGTTCCTGCTCTTAAGGAGCACAGAGTCTATCTACCTTACAAAATGTTTCTGTATTTATACTAGTATTATTACTACTATTCTTCATTTTTAATGATTATATTATACCTAGTCCCAGCAAAGGGCATGTGTAACACTTTCTATGATAATACAGATTACTCAAAAGGAGAAATAATGTTCTCTAATATAAGCAAGATTTTCTTTATAAAGGTGGAGAAATGTTGTCAATTTTCTCCTTGAACTTCTACCCCCTTGTAATCAGGAACTAATTAATTAATTAGCTAATATTTCTAAAGTGCATTGAAGATGAGCAGCGTCACACAAATGCTAAGTATTTTAAAGCCATGTGTTGCCTCATACACTAGATAGGATTTCTTAAAGTTTGGAAAGGACAATTTGAACAAATTACAAAGCTAGGCGTATACTGAAGGCAGGGGGTAGGCGGAAGTAGGAAAAGTTGGACGGAAAAGTGCAAGTGTAATCAAAAAAAGGAGAATGATCCTTTACATTTCTCTCCATTTATCATTATCGCAAGACAAAAGAGATGCATGCATTCCTATAAAACTGCTGAAAAAAGAGAATACAAATTTATTTAAATGGTATAGTATTACAATTTCTCTCATACTTATGAAACTGTTAACAGAACGAAGTCCATACTCCCCCATGAAGGTGATTATTTTATAATGTTCTTGGAACTTAATTCCAAGGCCCAAACACCCAGTTTGGAATCCACAGGATCTAAATTGGACTGCCTACATTTCTGAGATAATTATCAACACTTCCTTCATCATGGATTGCATAGCCCAACACTACACCAATACCTGGGAAAGGAAAGGAAAGAGGAATCAAGGTCAATGTCCCACCGCTCATCAATGTAGGAAACCAGGCTCTGACGTGAGCTTTCGGACCTGATTTCTCAACCTGAGCAAATTACTCAGATAATTTATTAGACCCAGGCTTAGTCTTGCGATTTTTTTTTTTTTTTTTTTTGCGGTACGCGGGCCTCTCACTGTTGTGGCCTCTCCCGTTGCGGGGCACAGGCTCCGGACGCGCAGGCTCAGTGGCCATGCATGGCTCACGGGCCCAGCCGCTCCGCGGCACATGGGATCTTCCCGGACCGGGGCACGAACCCGTGTCCCGAACCCGTGTCCCCTGCATCGGCAGGTGGACTCTCAACCACTGCGCCACCAGGGAAGCCCAGTCTTGCGACTTTTAAGCATGAGTCATGGGAAATTCAGCTCTCCTAGGAATTATATTTGCTTTGGTTAAAGATGGTTATTTTGGAATCTTTCCATACTTCTCTTCCTTTTAAAGCCAGTGACACAGACGTTCCAGAACGTGGAAACAGAGGCCAATCAGAAAGCATTACTATTGTGCTGTTTCACTCTCCAGGGATTATTTTCCATGTTTTCAGATTACTGCTGGTGTGGCTTTTTCTTGTGAATGTCTGAGGAATAGGTCTGACCCACAGAGTTCCCTTGGCTAAAGGCGTTTGGCCTCAACTCAGTGTCACTGTAGGCTTCACCAAGTGACTGCTCACAAATAGGGGGTTTTATTTCCCCTTTTCCCTCCTCTGGGGCATAAATAATGGTGTCTGAAAGTATACAATTATACCGCTCTCTACTTCACTGGAGGTGGATTAAATGGTGTCATCCAATCTTTGTTACCTCATTGTAGACACTGTGGGTTGGATTTCTTTATAATCTTTCACGGAAACAAGAAACAGCAATTAAGCATACTTTCTGGACAAAAAGAGACCTTTTTTACAGGATTTTTGTAAAGGTAAGTTCTCTGCTGGGAAGCACTCCCAGATTTTGATGCAACTTGCTTAATAGTCACAACATGTTTATTCAATCTTCTTTCTGTAAGGAAGCAAATAGCCATAAATACTGAATGAGTGGCAGGGGATCCCATAAAATTTGACAAAGGATCTTTCAGGACAGTTGTTTAAGGGACAAATAAAAATAACGAGAATGGCATTGGAGGTGGAGGTGGAGGTGGAGGTGGCAGGGGGCGCACTATTGCTCCTTCCTCTTGGAACTGTCATCATAGCCATAATCAACCATGCCATTAAGACTTCCAAGCAGCAACATACACATATGACTTCAGGGCCTTGGAACTTTCATTACAGGGCCCAGGCTGTTCCCTTCCAAGTTATTAGTCATCAGTTACAGCATGATTAGGACCATGGAGAGTGGAAGCACTCTGGGTGCTCATCCCAGACCACCAAGGATCAAAAGTGAGAAAACTGAAGTTCAAATGTCCAGTCTAAGTGGTAGGAACAGAGTGAAAAGAGAATAAGCAAGCTGAGGGAAAGTTTGGTCTGAAACTAAGCAAGAAGGTTTCTGTGAATAAGTCAGATTTTTTGGTCATCCTATTTCTGGTGTTCGGATATGTCAGGCTGGCTTAAAGGTCCAAGTCTGAGACAAACAGTGTTCCCTTTTAGGGATCCTTTTTCCTTGTGGTACGAAGTGGCGGCCCATTTATTCAGGACCTGCCATAGTTTCACTCCTGATCAGGCATGGCTTTTTCAGGGAGCACAAGGACCTTTTGAAACTTTTACATATCAAAGACTTTAAACAGGTTCCTTTGTTTGAAATTTAACTCTTTGCATAATGGCAGCTAGCTCACCAGATCGACTCATTTGTCCTAGTGTGTTCAGAAATGCTTATGTGACAGTGTACTGCTTTTCTAAGGGAAAAGGGATTTTTTAAAGGCATTACCTTAACCTAAAGAATGGTTATGGTCAAGGTTTTATACAGGTAAAGACCTGTGAAGCTCTTAGGATCAAATGTAAGAGATGAAACCCACTCTTTCGCTAAGATATGTCATGGAGGAAAGTATATCTATATGGTAGTTGTGAAGAAAATCAAATCTTAAAGTCAGTTTGCCGTGGCTCAAACCCTTGCTCTGCCTCTTAACTAGCAATATGACTCTGAGATAGTTATACACTCTCTCTATGTATCAGTTTCTTCATCCATAAAATTGGTATAATAATAATAGATTGTTGTGAGGATAAATGAGTCCAATGATTTAATTATCTGGAACAGTACCACTTCTGTATAAGAGTTAGTAATTATTATTATTCTGGATAGAGACTGCAGTATGTTGGTTAAGAACTCTGGCTCTGGCATTAGATATAACTGTGTTCAAATCCCAGTTTTTCTATGTCCAAGAGCTTGGAGAAACTACCCAATTTCTCTGTTCCGGTTTCCTCATCTACAAAACGGGTTATGAGAACCAAATCATATTATACACATGGTATAATTGGTATAATTTCACACATGATAAATGTCAGCGATTCTTTTTCCCATTTCCCATTTTGCTTGACTGTTTTTCCACAGGATTATATTATGTCATGGTCTAGTGCTATCTGGATGGAAGATGTTTTTATATTTGTATAAATATCCAGATTGAGGAGAACATTTTGAGTAATAAAGTAACACCAAGTGTTACAATTTGTAGAATAGTTTCTCAACTCTCCTTAAGAGTTTGATGCAATTTAAAAATTAATGAAGGCGAAATGTCTATTTAGATCTTCTGCCCATTTTTGGATTGGGTTGTGGAGATCATCTCGGTGCTTTGTTACCACCTAGAGGGGCGGGATAGGGAGGGTGGGAGGGAGACGCAAGAAGGAGGGGATATGGGGATATATGTATACATATAGCTGATTCACTTTGTTATACAGCTGAAACTAACACAACATTGTAAAACAATTATACTCCAATAAAGATGTTAAAAAAATTAATAAAGGAAGCTATTGCTTTCTGGATGCAAATTAGTGTTGGTTGTAAAGTAGGGTTTCTCAGGTAAAGATTTATTCCCATATTTCCGGATCACATATTTCTGGAAAGTTTAGGCATCAGAAGCTTGTTGCTTGCTTTTCAGCAGCTCCCAGTAATGCGATTACACTCAATCTTTGTACTGAAGTTCTCGATGCAAATGCAGGAGGCTCTTGCCTTGAGAAAAATCTTTAAAAGTTGCACAGCTCCTCAGAAGCAGAGGTTGGGAGGGAGGCATGCTTTGTGTCATACACATTAATTCAGTTGGCACATTACAATGTTAAACTAAATGACATTATTACAAAGCTGTGCTAAGAAGTGTTGACAGGTCCATATGGTAATTTTACAATGTATAATGAACACACAGACTCCTTTCTTGCAGAAATTTATAGTTCAAATCTATACCCAGGATATCCAGTTTTATTTCCAGAAACTTAAATTGACTTATTACGGTGTAGTGAATGTATAAATTAGTTCCAGTAGTTAAACTGAAACATTTCCCTACAGACTCAATTAGATTCATTAATCTGCTGTGTAGACCTGTAAACGGCCCATTGTTCTTTTCCCCCCAAAATGTCAAAAACTATTTCTCTAACTATAAAATATTTACTACAAAAACTGTTTTAAATGGTCAGAATTACTGTGTATTAGAAACCCAGAACTACAAATTATCTTATTGTGCTGGTACTTTTTTTCTCCCAAAGAAAAATAGGGTCCAGCCCTTGACAAGTAATTTAGTGGGGTTAGTAAATGGATTCAGTGCTCTATCACACTGAAAACGCACTTATATTAAGAAAAGATCATCTTTTCCCATGTCCAGCTGGACAAATCTGCTGGCGTGGGGCATATTGTGTATGTTCCTAACCCCACAGATTTTTCATTTGGAAACTTTTGCTGACATGCCTCCGTCTGCCTGAAGTGTGGCAGCTTATCAGTCCATTGTGATGTTCCATGGAGGCTGAGTAAAATAATACAACCTGTTAATGAACTCCATTTCAAATGATGCACACCTGTGTCTTACCTTTTTCAAAATACCACCCTCCATGTGGGAACTAGGGAGGCCACTGCACAGCAGAGCTTTAAATACAAATCTTTTTTTTTTTTAAGCTATTGTTGTGGAATTTAACGAAATAAACACACACACACACACACACACACACCTTGTTTTATTGATTGATGAAGGTGACTGCTTTTACTTACTGCATGATATTTTTTGCTTCTGTGATTTATTAAACATTATTTCTTGTTTCAAAAACTTTGCAACTCTTACCTTTTTTAATTTTTTTAATGGCTCAGCTCAAGTCATCTTTACAGGTTTGCATATAATGTTAACTTTGATTATGTTTTTAGTCTTGGGTAAACATGCAACAGTTCTGTTTTAAAGATGAGAGGATGCTGCTTGGGTCATTCTTAGACATACCAATGTGATGTGAAATGGAAATATTTGAGTCATTTAACTGAATTTAACAGAAAACAATTTCAGCTCTTTTTAAGGGGGGAAAGGGAGCTATCTTTAAGGATATTGGAATGTCTCACAAGTCAAGAAATGAAAAACAAATGGTCCTCAGGAAAAATTTGGAACCAAGGATTCAAATAGTTCCCTTTCTCCATCTTTCTCCTGTCTTTATAGCTGCTTTATTCTTACTCATTATTACTTCAACCCTACTTTAGGTTTCTCTACTTCTCTGGACCATAGGGTGGACAATCTGGCTGAAAGAAACCCTGCAATTTTGACAGTGTAGACTGAATCTTCTCTCATCTCAATCCCAATATTTTATTGAGGTATAGTTGATTTACAATGTTGTGTTAGTTTCAAGTGTACAGCAAAGTGATTCAGAATATATATGTGTGTGTGTATATATATATATACATATATATATATATTATATATATTCAGATTCTTTTTCAGATTCTTTTCCATTATAGGTTATTACAAGATACTGGGTATAGTTTCCTGTGCTATACAATAGGTCCTTGTTTATCTCTTTTATATATAGTAATGTGTATCTGTTAATCCCAAACTCCTGCTTTATCTCTCCCCGTCTCTGCCCGCCTCTATCCCCTTTGGTAACCATAAGGTTTTTTTCTATGTCTGTGAGTCTATTTCTGTTTTGTAAATAAGTTCATCTGTGTCATATTTTAGATTCCACATATAAGTGATGTCATATGGTATCTTTCTCTTTCTGACTTACTTCACTTAGTATGATAATCTCTGGGTCCATCCATGTTGCTGCAAATGGCATTATTTCATTTTTTTAAATCCCAGTTTTAGAAAGAGGTTCTGATTAGTCTACATTAATCTTCAGTTCCTACCTCCGAGACAATCAAATAGGAAGAGGAGGAGGTGGCAGGAGGGAAGAGGGAGTGTTTTGCATTGGACAGAGATTAGGTAAAAATGAGTTACTCTCACTAGCTGCTTGGTGAGAAAGAAAAAGATAGGTAATTCCCAGGAAATGGTGATGGTGGTAAGTGGAGGTCCGTGTTGAACTGAATACATGAACGTAATGAATATCTATCCACCTTATTTTTAAATGTCCTTCCTCTAAGGTAATTACATGTCTTCTTGTTATCTCCAAGCCCAAGATTATGTAGAAAGTTAGAGCAGTAGGTGCTCCAAAAGTAGAGATATTGGACTTTTCCTCCAGGATGATATTTCCAGTGAGAAATATAATGTGTTGAAATAATCAGCTTCCTGTTCGCAGTCCCATGTTCATCTGCTCGCAGGACACACACAATTTTCCTGCCAACGTATAGCATAACATTTCCTTCCCTCACCCTTTCCATTTCATTAATATTGAGGCGGGGAAGGGGTGTGCCAGATTCGTCTTACAACATATTTCCCCCTAATTTTTCAACTTATCACCTCCCTTCTTGGAATCCTAGCTTTTCATGACAAATTGAAGAGTTTTTGCTTGTGCCAATCTGCTCGATGTTAATATCTGCACCTGCACTTCTGGGCTGTGGCAAAGCAGCCACACGTGCACAATTAAAGGTGACTCTCCCACATCCAGGAAGGACTGGAGGCCTGAAATCAGCAAATCCAGCTCCAGCATTTTCCTGCCCTTTTGATTTGGTGATTGCTTCTGTTCAAGCAGCCTGACCCGTGGCTCAGCACATTGCATTCCAATGCAAATATTTATCGAATAATTTCTATGCGCCAGGCACTATGTTACTTACTTCTAGAGATGCAAAATAAGTAACATATTGCTTTTGCCCTTATAGAGACTGCCGCCTTGATGAGGTGACAAGATAGTCTCACCAAGAACTATGGTATAAGGGACAATGTGTATATGGTAAATAAATCTGGGGAGAGTAATAAGAAAAAAAAAAGTTCTTGGAAATAAGTTTAAAGGGACTAGGAATTTAATACAAGGAGATATGGGGTATATTACATCCATTGGCATCCTTCTGTTTAGAGTCTGTTCCAAAGTGAATAGTCTTCAATAGAATATAAAGGTGATGGAACTGAGGGAAATTTGACTGAGGTCCCCTCTACTCTCATCACAAGGAGAAGTAAGAGAAGATATGAGAGAGGAGAAAATAGGGCAAAATAAGTAGGAACAGAGCCTAATGTTGAACAGGAGCCCCAATGCAGAATTGCTTCTTTACATATAAATTCAAGTCATGTTTCTAGAGGGTCTACCGTTTGCCAGGAACTATCACATAGTATCTGTCCTGTCCATTTTATAGATGGATAAATTGTCTCAAATGAGTAGAAGATTTGCTTAAGACACCAAATTAGTAGGTACTACAGCTGGAGATTGAACCCAGCATGCCGGATATACAAGATGGGGACATTCATCAGGAGAATTAAAGGAGGAGGTGGGCAAGAGCTCATGAACTTGCTTTCCTGTTAGCTGCCTGGATTTTCCCCCTCTCTTCTGTATAGTCCTTATTCCTCTAGGCAGCTCTAGTTACCAGGTTATAATCAAAGACACCTCAGCAGCAGAAATATGTCGATGTCTCCTATAGGTTCACAATTGTGTTTGACTTACTCTTTATTTCTGCTTCTCTCTCTAGTCACCTTTTGGGTTCTGCCTCTCTATCAAGACATTCCTGCTTAGACCACTAAGAGACTATGTGATTAACCCAAGTCATCATCACCATCCCTATGGAATGAAGCTTTGGGCTAGACTTCTTCTAGATAATAAACCAGCCTTTATGTAGGATATTATGGGTCAGATGCTCAACGTGATCCAAAAGAGCTGTGGCTGAGATGGCTGGGTCATGTGACTTGACCTTGTATATATAGAAGGAATCTCTTAGAAGGGGCTCACTATAGACAAACAAGGAGAGAAAGCTAAGAGATAGTATAGCTTCAGGCACTGAAATCAGTTCAACATTCATCACAGTCTGCTCCAAGAAAAGCTGAACTCTGAGAAGTGTTCTCCTTTCCAAAATGAGACTCACTCCTTAAGCTAAATATTGTTACATATATTAGTTGTTGTCTTCCACTGCAGTAACTGGTCCACAGTAGTACTTGATTATAGCAAAGGGATTAAGAAAAGCACAGACTATGGCTCACAGCCGTAGGCTCACTTCACGGCTGCTTGTTATCCACAGGACTTTAGTAAGTTATCCAGATGTTTTAGGCCTCTTTTTCCTCATCTGTAAAATTGCTGTTAATATTCAATGGAGTTTACTCAAGGGTCAAGTGCAATAATATCTGTAAACTGTACCTAGTAGGCACCTAACAAATGATAGACCAGTTTTTAAAATAAATTTATATTGCCTTAAGATTAATAGATGCTCAGGTACAAAAGTTACTTGGAGAAAATTAAGGAAGAAACAGAAGAAATTTGCAAAATAATTGGTTTCAAAGACCTCGGATTTTCTGTATTTCCTGCTTTATTAAAAACGTTTTATACAATGCCAGAACCATGGGGCCAAGAGAAAGACGTGCTTCTGTTTAGTCCCCTATTTAGTTTGCAAAAAGTATATTCTAAATCTATATTCCTTGAGTAAATTATACCTTTCCCATAAAAATTTCGAAAAGAGATTCTATGATTCTTAGAAACTCAATGTGCTAATGACCACATGTAAAGATGAAACTGAATGTTAATGCCATAGTTCGTTGAGCCAAGATTTTATGCATCAACAAATGACAGTGGCACATTTAAAAAAATGTATGCAAACATAAAAGTACAAAGTTCGTAAAACAAATTAATCACAGTTTATTTTTTTGGTGTGTTTAAAAAAATATCATCAATGACCTTTCAGAAGTGAAGACAAGACAAAGAAGTAACACTTGAGTTTTGGGGGAAAAATATTAAAAATTATCCCTTTTGATACATAAGAACATTTGCATATCTAAAGCCAGCTTCTCAACAGTGCTGTATTTTTTTTTGTGAATGATCAACTCTCTAATTAGCCAATTATCATTGCAAATAGAGAAAGGGACAAAAATCACAAACTGTTAGTAACTTAAAATAGAAATCTACAACACTGCATATGAAAGGGGAGTTTAAGCAGAATAAGAGGCTGGGGATCAGGATGAAATTGTTTCTAAACCTTTGCCAAGATAAATATAATGTTTTACAATATGGTGTCACTTTTCTCTGAGTAATGAGAGCAATTTTTGACATCTGCATGACTGTTAAAAAGCAGTGTGTATTCCATTTATAAAATAATAAAAAGTAGTTTTGAAATGTTTCATAACCATAAAAATAATTCCAAAATATTCAGAAGCTATTTAAATGGTTTTAAGTACAATATGAATATTCACTGTCTGTATTAACTGTAGTCAATGTATCTGTATCTCCAAACAGTGAATGAGGCACAGCCCTAGCATTTAGAGACCAGTTGGAAATATCAACCTCTGAAATTGTAGCTAAGA
The DNA here is from genome assembly GCF_937001465.1 of Orcinus orca. Classification (NCBI taxonomy): domain Eukaryota; kingdom Metazoa; phylum Chordata; class Mammalia; order Artiodactyla; family Delphinidae; genus Orcinus; species Orcinus orca. The sequence goes on along the minus strand of NC_064565.1, from coordinate 46,553,722 downwards.
AGAATCAACAGAAATTAATACAATAAGCCATCTGTAGAGTTAACCCACAATAGGAGATATTTTGTAACTAAGTCCGGGATGTCGCCAAAAACTTACCAGGCAGATGCCAATCAATAATAAAACTGAGGGCTTCCCTGGTGGTGCAGTGGTTGAGAGTCCGCCTGCCGATGCAGGGGACACGGGTTCGTGCCCCGGTCCCTGAAGATCCCACATGCCGCGGAGCGCCTGGGCCCGTGAGCCATGGCCGCTGAGCGTGCACGTCCGGAGCCTGTGCTCCGCAACGGGAGAGGCCACAACAGTGAGAGGCCCGCGTACCGCAAATAATAATAATAAAACTGAGAAACAGTAGACGAAAACTCCAGAAATTATTCCATGCCTATGGTAATCACAAACACAAGTGTAGTGTTATGTGTAAGAGTAGAAAGTACATTCTGAATAAGAATTTGTCATTAGTCCAATACACTGCTATAAAGCAAGGACTTGGGGGGATATCTCTTCTATTCGGATGGTATGTTGTCCACAAAAAGATCTGCTGCCTCAGCAAGTGTACAACTGGGTCCAAAGACTGGATAACCCTGCCCTGGACTGACTCTTGGGCACTAGCTCTTCCTATCAAAAACTATGCACTGTTTATACAACCAATCTCAGTGATCTGGTTGGATGGGTAAATTAAAACATTGGCCTTTTGCTTATACATTTATTTGTTAATGGGTTGCTTAGTGTGAGTCAGACCCTGGAACATATTAATCCCCGAGTGAATTGATAAAGAGAGGTTTCTGCACGTGCATAGCTGAGGTCTGGACTCTGGAGTCGAGAGCTCCACCAAGATACAGTTCATCTATAAACTCAACAGCCAGCAATGGCTCAATGTTCATAGGGAAAATATGTCACTTACAATGGATTATACTTAATGAAATAGGAATGTATTTAGTTTATGGCAAATGCTTCTCACAATGCAGATACTACTAAAAATTATTAATATAAAATATTCAATACCAGACAACTAATTGAACAACATAAAATTTGGACCTCCATAAGTGCTTTCTCTATTTTCTGATCATGTTATTTACATGATCAGAAAATTTGTGATTTTCATGATCAGAAAAATTAGATTTGGCACTAACCATATATTTCCCTCAGCTGTAATATTTGCTACAAGTCTGATCTTTGCCTCTAAATTCTTTTTTTTTTTTGAGGACAGGTATCAATTTATCCATGCTTCCTCTCACAGCCTAGTGTAGTGACTTGTGTATTGTAGGTAGGTACTCAAAAATATTTGTTGTATGAATAAAATGTCTTACAATTTGCATGTCTTATTGTGGCAGATTGTCTCTACTTTCCTGTATTTACAGTAGTCAGAAAACTTTGAAATGCATTTCCAAGAATCCCTACTACCATCAGAGTCCTGCTTAGACTCCATCAATGAAAGGTCCTTGCTCAATACTCAAAAAGAGAAAGAGAAGTAGGCGCCATCATTGCTCTTGAGGAGCAATGGACAGATGTGAAAGCTTCTGACCCCCCTATTGAAAATCATCCATTTTGGTGCTGTGGGTAGCTGGGGTCATCAACAGTGGATACCTGCAGCTCCTTCACTTCCTAATTTCCTAAAATCCAGCAGTGGCTTTCCCTGAACCCTTTCACGGTCCTTCAACTGTGACACAGGCACTAGTTCTCTGTGTCAAATTCCTTTCTGCCCAAAATTTCTAGAGTAATTTCTGTCTTCATAAAAGTGACTGATACACTTGAAACTATTATCTCCCTCAGTTTATCATTTCTATTGTGTCCTTATCATGAAAAAAGTTTTGAATGTTCCTTATAGAATGTGAACCTCATTAGCAGTGGAGGAAATGTCATCGGCCTCAAATTCCAATTATGCATTAGAGATCATCTTATTTGTTTCCCTTATCACAGAATCATATTACTGCACTGTGCAATCTCTGAAAACAATTTCTTTTGTATACTTTCTTTGTTCTTCTAGTTTTTTAACATGGAAGGCAAATCTACTCATGGTTATTCTCTCATGGCCAGAAGTGGGTTTCCCCAGTTCATATCTTGGAGAAGAATTAAATTCTCTTTGGAGGGGAAAATCAGTCTCTCTGGCCAGTGAGCCTATGTGTTGTATTATGTGAAAATCAAAACCCTAGTTTATGGTGGAATGCAGAGATTTGTCATAATGAAGAGTAAAGTGTTCAGTGTGTTGATGTCAAAATTTGTTACCCCGGGGGCAAAACTGTTATTATATAGTTAAGTAGTACAATCAAATGTTGGCTGAGACAATGGGTGAAGGGTGAACTACTGATTTTCCTCCTGCTGGGCCCCAGAGAAAGCTGGAAAGTCGAAGAAGCCTGGTATATGAAAATATGGCAACAACAGTCCTGCAGAGGAAAAGCAGGCTGCAACTGGGTTTGGTATGGACAAACCCTATAGACTCTAGAAGCTGTGATACCCAGTATCCAGTTGAAGCTTTTTACCCCTGCATTTAATTCTTTTCTGATGCCCTAAGCCTCTGTAACATTTTTCTTAAATATCATAGTCTCTTTTTATCTGCCTTCTGCTAGATTAGACTCTATGCTCAAATTGTAGTCAAAAGGCTCCAGAATTCCAACTGCACTCGGAGAAGGTGTTTTGTGGTGGTAGTATGCCACCTCTAAGGAACAGAATGAGGAGTAGAAGAGAATGGCTGGCTGAGAATTTAAAGGCAAAGAGGCTGAATTGGTGGAATACGAAAGCATTCTTCAGGAATTCCCAGGCGTGTTAGGGGAGGAGACCTCAGTAAAACAGGATGTTCTTTTATTCTGGGGGAAGAAATGGGAAGGGCCAGTACTTAATGGGTTATCAGTTGGACATTTACCCTCAAAGGCCAGAGCATTTGCTATATCTGCTATATCTGCAACACTTTCTCAAAAAAAAATAGTGGTACTAAATAAAATGAGTTTCTTCAGGACATGGTTCTCCATGAAGTGTGAATATATATAGAAATGGGAATTCTAAAAAAATCTGAAAATGACTGGATTTTCTTTAAACTTTTTTTTTTTTTTTTTTTTTTTCAGTACACGGGCCTCTCTCACTGTTGTGGCCTCTCCCGTTGCGGAGCACAGGCTCCAGACGCGCAGGCTCAGCAGCCATGGCTCACGGGCCCAGCCGCTCCGCGGCATGTGGGATCTTCCCAGACCGGGGCACGAACCCGTGTCTCCTGCATCGGCAGGCGGACTCTCAACCACTGTGCCACCAGGGAAGCCTTCTTTAAACATTTTAAGAAGGATTTACTTATTATTGCTAAAACAAATTTATGGTGTAGTTTTCCTCTTTTATGAAATTAAATTGTTTTTATCTGTGATTTGTTTTCATAAATACATAGATTAAATTTTTTTAGTACTTTTTTTAAAGATTAATTAAATTAATTAATTAATTTTATTGGCTGAGTTGGGTCTTCCGTTGCTGTGTGCTGGCTTTCTCTAGTTGCAGCGAGCGGGGGCTACTCTTCGTTGCGGTGCGAGGGCTTTTCATTACAGTGGCTTCTCTTGTTGTGGAGCACAGACTCTAGGCACGCAGGCTTCAGTAGTTGTGGCACACGGGCTTCAGTAGTTGTGGCTCACGGGCTCAAGAGCGCAGGCTCAGTAGTTGTGGCACACGGCCTTAATTGCTCCGCGGCATGTGGGATCTTCCCGGACCAGGGCTCGAACCCGTGTCCCCTGCATTGGCAGGTGGATTCTTAACCACTGTGCCACCAGGGAAGCCCAGATTAAACTTGTTCACAGTATCTTCTGTTATGCTTTGGTGAAATGAATACCTGGCTATTTTACTTCTGGCCCACCTATATATTCTGCATTTCATGATTTAAATTTTGTATGTGAAGGTCCATATGAAAATCTAAGTAATTATATCATTAAAATGGTGGGTGATTACCTTTCTAGGCTAGAAATACAACTTCTGACCCAGTATGCAGTTCAAATTTCAACCAATTTTGAATTGTTGGACATCTGGGGTGCAGGGAGGGTGTGAAAACAAATCTACCACTGTGAAGGTTATGTGGTTTAAAGATAGTAGTCATTATTTCCAAGGAACCAGAGGCAGAAGTGATTTCTTTGAGGAGTTAGATACTAAATTTTTTGGTTTTTTAAAATATTTATCTGACAGATTTTCAGTTCTTAATGCCAGGGAGATCCATTCTTTTTCTCTATTTACTGTATTAAGCAGAGTAATATATCTGTTGATGATAAGGCTGTGCTGTTCCTTGGATTTTCATCAAAACTCATGAGAATATATTTAGTCAAAATACAAGGCAACTCAACTCAAGGACAGTTCAAGCCTCCAGGTAATTTGCAACGGGTTATTCACCTAACATTCTCTAACTTCCATAATAGTTATTCTGCTTAATTTGAGTTATTTGTTATAAACTATCTTAAAGTAAATGCATTGGAAGAAATAATCTTTTTCCTTTAATAAAAGAATGGATCAGAGGACCTTGATTAGCTGAAATGTGTCTGAAAGAATAAAAGTCCCGAACAGTGTACTCTTTGCATGGGAATGACAGGAAGTACACATAGCACACCATTATTTCTTCCACTTGTACTCGGAGTGATTTCCAAAAGGGAAAAAAACTTGAGCACACTCATAGAAACTTTGAATCATCGGGCATTTTTGCCTGTGGCTGCCTACTTAATCCAGGAAGAAAGTGTACATTCATGAGTCAGAGCCCTTAGCTTTGCCAAGTTCACTTAAAAATGACAATGGAATATTGTAGAAAAAGAATTTGCACCAAATAATCTGGAAAATATTTGAAATAAACCAGCACTTGGTCAGTCTTATTCTCCTTCTATGTGGGTGTGAAAGAAATAGAATTGTTTCGGGAAATCTGTTTTTCTTACATAGGAATGAGCCTACCATCAAAAGAAGCTGCAAAGCATCGCATGAAAGGGGAGTCTGACACGAGTGATGGTAGGACACTTTAGACTTGATATAACAGCAGTGCCTTAATGAGATGGTATTGTTTTACCTGGAGGAAATGTGTCAATCATTTCTTAAAGGCTCTATTTGTATTGATTTAACCTTTGTGAAGAAAGGTAACATTGGCTTTAGACTCTACCTGTTAACTTGTTAATACTCCAAGTATTTAATTATGATTAGAAAAAAAAAATTAGTCCTACCATCATCAAGTGATGGTCTAGAAAAAGAAACACACAATAACCAAATAGTTACACAAAATAACTGAGTTATGTGCTCTGAAGAGAAAGAACAAGATGCTACAAGAATGGCTACAAAAAGGAACCATACCTAGACAGGGGGCCAGATGATCGCCGGTGAGGAAATGACTAAAGTCTTAGTGAAAGATAACTAAGTGAATATAGGAAAAGGAGAAAGGGCATTTCAGACTAAAGGAACCACATGTGCAAATGTTCTTTGTGAGGAATTGAAAGGCTAATGGTTCAAATAGAAAACAAATAGTAAAACAGTAAATATAAACCCAAATAGATCAATAATTATACCAAACATAACTGGTCTAAATATTAAAAATAAAGTTTTACAGGATAGATTAAAAACAACAAAGCCTAATTATATAGTGCTTACAGCTTATGTACCTTAAATACGAGGACACAAAGAGTTTAGAAGTAAGGGTAGGAAGACAGCAAGCATCACTAGAAAGCAAAAGGGACTTTTAAAATGATAAAAGGGCAGTCAGCCAATAAGGTCAAACAATTCTAAATTTTTACACTCTTAGTAAGCTTCAAAGTAGATAGAGCAAAAACGACAGATGTAATAGAAGTAATAGATAAATCCACAACCACAGAGGAAAAATTTTACCATATCTTCTAATACCAGATAGAACAAACAGACAAAAAATTAGTAAAGACACAGAAAAGCCAAACATCTTTAAGTCACTTAACCTAATTAGATTAGTGTAACTCTGCCCCCAACAATAGAAAACTATATATTTATTTCAAGAGCACAGGGAACATTTGCCATGATTGACCATGTATTGTGCCATAAAGCCAGATTTTTATCAACTTTCAAAGGACTGGCTTAATTCGGAGTAAGTAATCTGACCACAGTGGAATTGGGTAGAAAAGGGTTAAGATTGGGTCTGTAACTAGTTCCTCTCTTGTCAGGAAACTGGAGGCTGATTTTGACCTTAACCAAATTCCTTGTAATTTGTGACTGGTGAAATTTGCTATCTAGATTTTAAATGAGGATTTTTCAGAGATTTTCTTACGTGTGATTATATGTCTGAGAAATGTTTGCCGCAGAAAATACCTGGTATATACATAAACCTGCAATATTTGGATATATGAGCCATTACGGTCCTGAAAAATGGAAATTAGTCACTTACTCTGACTACGTGACTAGTGAGATATAAAAGTTGAGAGATCCCCAAACTAAACATCCCCAACTGGTTCATTGAGCACAAAATGTTAGTCTTTGTTATTCCGAATCTAAATGACATCCTGGTTTGAAAAAGGTGTCCAAGGAAGCTGTGTTAATGGATTTGGGGTCTCCGAGCTATTGCTGTGGGGGGGTTTTGTGACTCTATCTTGAATCCTTTGCTAATTACTAGTAAAGCCTGATGCTGAGTGAGCTCATGTGTTGAGTAAGTCTGACTGATAATGTGTGCATTTGTAGTCAAGAAAAAAATTAAACTAAATTCAGTACAATAAAAAGTAAACTCAGTTTTAAATAATACATAACTAAAATAATAAATTTCAGTAGGAATTAGAATATATGTTAATTTCGATAATACAAATATATGATATATTAGAACTGTGGTTGTGTTTAGAATAACAGTAATAACCTTTGATCATATCTTACACAAGAAGGGAGGCTGAAACTCGATTCTCTAAATATACATCTTAAGAAGTTAGAAAATGATCAGCAAATAAAGCCCAAAGAAAGCAGACAGGAGACAATAATAAAAGTAAGTTTGGAAATTAATGAATTAGAAATCAAAAATATAATAGAGAAAAACAACAAAGCCAAAAGTTGGTGTTATGGGTTGACTTTTGTTTCCCCCAAATATGTGTTGAAATCTTAATCCCCAGAACCCTCAGACTGTGACCTTTTTTAGACATAGGGTCATTGCAGATGTAATTAATTAAGATGAGGTCATACTGGAGTCGCATGATTCTTTGTAATCTTTCACTGATGGAATTTACTATTTAGATTATAATTGAGGTTGTTTTTTTTTCTTTTTTTAGTGGAGAACAGGCCAGTAGGTATCATTTGGAGAGGGTTTTCACAGAAACCTGGATTTCTCCTAAACTGAAGTAAAGATGGAAAGATCAAGGAAAAGGTAAAGAGCTTTTGTATAAAAAAAAAAAAAAAGGTATTTGGGGTGGGTGAGTCCCATGCAGCAATGGACTGTGTCCATGTTGGCCTTTCAGAGATGAGGAGAGCTAACAAGCAGGGAGGTGTGGGCCAGACAGTAGGGATGAGAAGCTGAGAAGGCAGAGCCTCAACCACCGCATGCCTAGGTCAATAGTAGTTGATATGGGAGGTGAGAAAAGCAAGAAGGTAAAGTAATCTGGGAGCATATGGTGGCAAAGCAAGAAGAGAATGATGAATAAAAAGAATTTTACTAAAGGAGTAGAATGTAGCATAATAGAAAGGTGATGAGTGATGTAAATCATGTAATTTTAACTGCAAATTTGGAATCATTAGCTTTTATGCTATTTTACTTTACACTGCATTTGCTTTCTGGTTTCTAAATTCCATAGCAGAAACCTAATCCTATTCATTTTAACATCTTTCACTAACTAGTATATTGTTTTGCATATATTGGACAGGCAGTGAGTTAAGACATAACATAGATTTTGGAAACCTAAATATATATGTTACTAAATCCAACGTTTGTTACTAGCTGAGAGATTTTACACAATTTATTTAATCTCAATATCAGTGTACACATCTTTAAAATAGCTATAAGTCTGACTCATGGAAATGTGGCGAAAGATTAAATAAGAAATAAAGTACTTAGTAATAATACCTGATGATTACATAGTATTCTTTCAATGAACTGTAGGCCTTTCTTTACTTGAATTGCATTTCACTGCATTGGACTGAAATTTGGATTATTTACACCTCTTTTTAAATCTATTTTTATTTTTAATCAGTTATTTAACTTTTCCTATGCACATCTTTTTAAGACTTATTAGGAAACACATAATCTTAAATGAATTAAGTTAAAAGAATTTTTTGAAAATAAATTGAACTACACTGTCTTGAAATGTATTACATTTTTAATGTTATATTTATACACACGCTCAAATTTCTGCCAATTATCCCCCAGTCTTTTTGAAATTCCTATGTTCTTAAACTAAGTCTAGGAAAGTAGTTAGAGATTAATTCTCATTACATAAGAATTCCATATCTCACAGTCAGTAAAGTACCAGTCATCATTTGGGTTGTTTATGATATTACAACCCTAAATGGAGTACCAGGACCATCCTATATCAAAATACATTTGAAAAAAAAAAAAAAAAGCTTATTTCTTTTTTCTTTTTGTTGCTGTGGTTTGTCACTTTATCTCAAGTGGACATAAAAACAGGCCAGAGTGAGCAGGTCTGCAAAACAATCCTTCATTGTATTAAAAAAGACTTTTGAGCAAATTCCAGCTAAAATTAATTCAGTCAATGGCTACAAAAGACTAAAAGGAATATAACACTCACAATAAACAATAACATCACTTGACATCCATAAAAAGCAAAAATTAAAAATACAACTAAAAAAAAGTCCTTATTTAATTTACCTAATCATATTATGACATTTTCACAAATATGAATCTGAGTTATATTATGTGTCATAGACTGAAAGTTTGTATGCCCCCAAAATGCATTTTTAAATTCTAACACCCAATGTGATGATTTGGAGGTAAAACTTTGGGAAGTGATTAAGTCATGAGTGTGAAGCCCTTATGAATGGAATTAGTGCTTTTACAAAAGACAGCAGGAAGTTCCCTCCCTCCTCCTGCCATGTGAGGACACAGTGAAAAGTTGGCCATCTATGAACTAGGAAGCAGATTCTCACCAGACACCAGATCTGCCAGAGACTTGATGTTGAACTTCCAAGACTGTGAGCAATAAATTTCTGTTGTTTATAAGCTACCCAGCCTTATACACAGTCTTACAATGGTCTTCTATTACAGCAGCCTGAATGGACTAACACATGATGGAAAAACAAGATGAGTGGAAATAAGCAATTTCCGGGTACAAAAAATTACTGACTCCTTAACTTTGCGGTCCAGTTAGTTCTCAAAAGAGACAGTTGAAAACAGAAAGACAGAGAACGTTTTCTAAAAGTTATGGACAGTGGATCTCTGTGTTTAAGCAACTCTAAGTCTATTTGCACTACGACTTCCATTACAGAATCAAGAACCCATGTCAGTCCAGTGCCATACATCCAGAGATTTATTCTGATTGTAGAGTAAAATAATAAGGTAAACTAATTGGTGTGGATAAAGAAGCATCTAGATTCTACCCATATTGTCTGAATGGCATTTCATGTATTTAGATAGAGACAATTGAAGCAAATCTTGAGACATTACTATACTGGAAATACAATAACCACAAAACTAGACACTACTGTTCAATGAGAAATATTACAGTTGAACAGGTTTAAAATATAAAGTTTTCAATATATTCTAATACTCCTTATCAGATTATTCTTAGTAATTGGCATTGCATTAATTTTATATTTCTGACACAGGAAATTACCACAAATTTAGAGGCATCAAAAATACACTTGTTATTTTACATTTCTCTAGGTCAGAAGTCCAACATAGGTCTCACTAGGCTAAAATCAGTGTCGGCAGGGCCGTGTTCCTTTCTGGAGTCTCTAGAGGAGAATCTGTTTTCATGGCTTTTCCAGCTTCCAGAGGCCACCCACATCCCTTGGCTTGTGATCCTCTTCCTCACCTTCAAATCTAGCAATGCCACATCTCTCTGACTCACCTACCATCACATCTTTCTCTGACTCAGCTGGGAAAGATCCTCCACTTTTTAAGGAATTACATTTTTATATGGGACCCATCCATTTAATCCAGAATAATTTCCCCATCTCAAGGTCCTTATCCTTAATCACATTTCAAAAGTGGTATTTGCCATGTAAAATACCATATTCATAGCTTCCAGGGATTAGACAGTGAACATCTTTGGGTAGACCCTTATTATGTCTGCTACAGGAAATTGTTTTATTTTGTTTTTTTAATTTTCTTTCAAGTGTTTCCCCTATGAGGCTGTTAAGGTTTGTGTAGCTTAGTTAGGGAAACAAGTTTTATTTGTGATGATGGACAAAATATGTCTAGAAACATAAACTTACTATATCCTCCTTGAGAATTAATCACATTATTACTATTAAATACTCCTTTTTATCCTTAGCAATATCCTTTGTTCTGGAATCTACTTTATCTGATATTCATATATTCACTCCAATTTTCTTTTGATTAGTGTTATTGTGCTGTCATTTTTTCATCCTTTTAATTCATTTGTGTATTTATTTTTGAAGTGGATTTCTTCTAGGCAGCATATAGTGGGGTCTTGCTTTTTCATCCAATATGACAATCTCTGCCTTTTAATTGAAGTATATAGACTACTTATATGATTGGGTTAAATCTACCATCTTGCTATTTATTTTCCTTTTGTTCTTGTGGCTGTAAGTCTAACTCACAGAAGATTAAATAAGTAATCAACCACCTAGCATAGTATCTGGTAAGCACATACATATGATATGCTATCATTTTTCTTTTTCTGACTTCTGTTGGATTATTTTTTGTAATCCCTTAATAGGTCCTTTTTGTCTTATTATCTATAGTTCTACCTTATTTTAGTGGTTGTTTTGGGGTTTATAGTATAGATCTTTATTTATTAAAGTCTACCTTCAAGTGATAATATACCACTTCACTTGCAGTTATAAGAAACTTACTATAGTATTCTTCTATTTCTCAATTCCTAGTCTTTGTGGTAATGTTATCATACATTCCTTGCATGTTACAGACTCCAGAACATACAGCTTTTATGTTTTTTAAACAGTTACTTTTTAGTTAAAATAATAATAGGAATATCTCATATATTTATCCATATAGTTATTGTTTTCTGTGCTCTTCATCCTTTGTAGATCAATATCTCCATCTCATATAATTTTTCTTCTTATCTAAAGGATTTCCTTTAACATCTTTTGTAGTAGAGGTTCACTGATGATACTTTCATCTTTTTTGTCTGTAAAAGTCTTTCATTTTTATCCAAAAGATATTTATTCTATGTATAGAATTCTAGATTGACAGTTTTTTCTTTCAGGACTCTAAAGATGTTGCTCTACAATCTTTTTGCTTGCAGTGTTTTAATAAGAAATCTGATGTCATTCTTGCTTCTGTCTCTGTTGTGTCTTTTCTGACTTTATTTATGATTGTTTCTTTATCACTGGCTTTAAGGTATTTTATTATATGTGATATGACATTATTCTATGTGTCTGCTTAACCTGCTCAAACTTTCCTCTACCTTCTTAGATACATGGAATATAATTATAAAAATTGTTTTAATGTCCTTGTCAATGAATTTTATTATCTATATAATTTCTGAGTCTGTTTCAATTGATTTTTTCCTTTTCTTCACATTGTGGATTATATTTTCCTGCTTCTTTGTATGCCTGCTATTTTATTGTGACTTTTTGTTATATCCTCATTATGATTTCTAACTCTCCTCCATATTAAAGTCTCTTTATTATCCCTCACTTTAGAGATGTATTTTTTAAATTAGACTTTCAGAGCCTTGTCTGTTTTATAAGTTTATTTGTCATGGATGTAGCTCTTAAAGACAAAATAACATTTTTAAAACAATAAAATAAATGGATATATATTTCTTCTGTTTGACTAATGTTTGTGTTGTTCTTTTTGTAAGTTCTTCATTAGACTACTTAGTTTATTTTCAATTATTCTTAATTTAAAATTAAAGTATGTAGGGGTAAGCAATTTTTTTCCTCCAGATGGCCGCATCAAATACCTTTTCCAAATTATGTCCTTATCATTTTGAGTCACACCTTATTATTTCTTTGTCACTGTGAAAGCTTTTGGAGATATTTTATAAGATCTAAGTGTATGGGTTGTTTTCCATATTCCTGTGATACCACGCTCCAGATTCACTTGTAGTTTTTATTAACATCAACTGTATGATTACCAAGGTCTTGAAGAGAGACTGGTGACTTCAACATTTTGCTAGTTGGACAAAAAAATGTTATGAAACATTCTTGCCAATAATTCATATTACACAATTGGAGAATAACTCAACTTATGAGTCATTTATGGAGACCACTGTAAATGTTACAACATCTTAAAGCCTTGTGTATACTTTCTGAATGTAGTACATCCTCTCAGTGTCACTGCCAATTGCATAATCAACATCATGCTATGTTAGATGTTGTGAGCTTCTACAATAACATGTCAACCCAGTTCTAATACATTTTAGACAGTATGGCATCTCAATATGGAACTTCCTCTTGCTTATAAGCTACCTTCTTTCTCTTGAAAGTAGGGTTTTGTATCTCCTCTTGCAACGTGAGCAAGACTTGGTTTCACAGAGTTATTGAGCCTTTTTCTAAACATTCTAAAAATGTTTCCTTTTTCTTACTGACCATGGAAAAAATGTTTTTTTTTAAAATTGATTTATTAAGAAGCTCTACAGTAAAGTTTCATTAAAAACATCTCACATAGGTGTGTTAGTTCACCTGTGATAGATTCATTCAGGGTTCACATAAGTGACATAGTTCTGTAATATAAGCACAAAACCCTCATCCCCAAAATTCATCAGTCTTAGACTCTGGGGTAAGGGTGGAGCGAAGTCTCATATGGCACAGGTTGACAGGAATATACTGTATTGCTATCTAGAGATTTTTGTGTTATTTGCTTCAAAAGAGAGCTAAAATTATTAGTATAAAAATTCCTTAAAGCAATATGACCAACATCCAACCCCCAAAGTTGCCTTGATAAGCAGAATCTCTTCGGGCCCAGGTTAGATACTATCCTTATTTTTCTTAACAGCCAACTGTAAGATTGGAGTTATGCTGCCAAATTTACCCAACAGTCATTTTAACTGACAAGGAAAGCAGATCTCCTGAAAATTAAACAATAAGTCAATTACTTGAGATTTTTAAAATTCTAGCAAAGAGAAGCCACATACAAATGTGAAGTATTCCGAAACTCAGTAAGAATCATCTGGTTAATTGAAAATAGATGTTTCCTGTCTGAAATATGGAATCTCTGAGGACTGTTATTCATTAAGTCTGGGCCAGGAGCTTGCATTTATAACAAATGATTTCTGTGGCCAGAAACATTTAGGGAAAAACTGACACTGTGAAATTGAGCAACATAAAATTGTTGTTTATTTATTACACTACTTCATTCATCAGTACACCTACTCATTCACTTGTTCATTCATTCCCACCTTTTGAACATTTACAGTGTTCCAGGCTTATCACTGAACACTTGTAAATAACCATGGACAAGTCACAGTGCCTATGGCTTAGAGCTCACAATTTGGTAAACATATGGGCTACGGTAGACATGGGTACATGACGTAGAATCATAGAAAGAGGGCATTCAATATGTTTGTACATACTGATTGTGAACGCATTGTTGGTGTTGCTTCTGAATTTCTGACTCTATTTCACCATTTTTGGGGGGGAAATTGGCCATAGAAGTGGTTGCCTATTTTTATGTCCTTTAGGTCACAACAATCAATATATTCATTACACAGATTTTTACACAGTTCTAAGTCTCTAAGCCAAGATAGCAAATCTTTCACCCAGACTGATCTTTTCTATCTATACCCTCGGTTGAAACCTACTACTAACCTTCATTTAAAAATTTAGTTTCCAAATAAAAACTCAGCTTCTTTGGAGAAGGAAAATCATTCCACAATCTCTTAAATTGGATTCTAAACTTTATCTTGCTAATTCGTGCTTATAAAATTTTTGTCATTAAGTTAATTTTAAGTTGTAATATTTTAAATGAAATGACTCAAAGGAAAATTTCCCTTTAAGAATTGAAAAAAGCTTTAAAGGGAAAATTTTCAGAGAAATTATTTTTAGGAGTGCAATAAACCTGATACCCACAGAAAATATTGAAGACAAGTCCACAACCTGCACAGATAAGCAGCTTAAAAATGCAGATTCCCCCAAGTCCTTTTGCTAAAATCATGCCACTTTATCCATTTCCGCCCCCCACCCAAATTAATAGGTAAATTTCTGCAAGACCTAATTTCTTTTGACAAGGCATAGCCTTCATGCTGCTCTGCATTCTGCATGTAGTTAAGCAGCCTTTGTTGTCAGTCTGTTTGTTGTTCTCCAGTCATTGAAAAAGGTGGGGACTTCAGATGGATTCTCTAGTGAATAGGATGTTCTATGAGTTGGAAATCATTAAAGCTGAAAACATCAAAGACAAACAGGATTAAATGCTAATTTTCAGTGCGAAAGAGTGCAACAAGGGAAATGAGACAAGAATATCAGTGTGACTTTTGAGAAAATTAGAAGTCCCTGACTGGTTTTCAGACTGATCTTTAGAGAAATGTGCTTTTTGGCCTAAATAAAAAACCGGAGGTGATCCTAACTTTGAACTTTATTTTATTTTTTCTATTTATTTAAAGTCAGCTTTCATTGTCTTAATAAGATGATACTATTTAATTGGGCTACATTTTCCTGGGACTGGACACGACCAGGAGCTTGGTACAAGCCTAACCATTTGGCCAGTGGGATATTGTTTTCTGATGTTATCCTCTCCTTTTCTCTGCTTTGCTGTTCTGCATAGCACGTGGAGGATACGGAAAGTGAATGGTGTCACCATGCACTATGCTGGGCAAACGATAAACTGTGAAGGTTTGATGTTGGACTTGTAAATCTGCAAAGAGAAAAATCTTGAAGCTGTAAATGATAATTAAACAAGGTTATAAGAAGAGTAGTTACTGAAACTGAGGATGCCATTGGGACTTCCCTGGCAGTCCAGTGGTTAAGAGTTCACCTTCCAATACAAGGGGTGCAGGTTCGATCCCTGGTCGAGGAGTTAAGATCCGACATGCCTTGTGGCCAAAAAACCAAAACATAAAACAAAGTGATATTGTAACAAATTCAATAAAGACCTTAAAAATGGTCCACATCAAAAAAAAAAAAGAAAGAAAGAAAGAAAGAAAGAAACTGGGGATGCCATAAAAGGTGAAAAAATAAGATGTTACTTCTATTTCAGCAATATCTGGGGAAAGAAAAAAAATTTAATCCATGGAAAACTTATAGTTTAATAGAAATGTATAACTAATTAGAAAATAACACACAAAAAAGTAGTATTTAAGTTCTATAATAAACCCTGTGAACATATATATTGAAGGGATATGTGCAAATTACAATAAGATAGAGTGGTATTTCCCTTAAGAGGGAAAGACTTATGAGGGAGGTGGAGTTTGAAGCTTTGAACCCTGCTTTGAAGTAAAAGATTTGGATTTCTGGAAATCAGGAGAAGAAAAGTCTGTGACTTATTTGATAGTCTATTCATGTTTGTTGGTATTTTCCTTCAATAAATTACATATTTATTATATATAAAATTATGCATTTCTCAAAGATAAGAACATTGTCCTTGCAACTTACTAAGTATAGTCCCTAGAACAATGTCACATTAGGACTGAAAATACATGTTTTATACCTGATAATAATCAGCTAGATGACAGACATGCATACGAAGGCTAGATGTTCCTACTTGCTCAGGAATGACCCACCGACAGGCATCACAGGAAATGTTAACATTTCTCCAGACTTCAATCATTTAACGCAAATCTTGGTAAGTTTTGTCATATCCCATACCATATATTGAAGTACTTAATATTTTTCCTTAATTAATTCAATCATGTTATCTAAATGCCTAAAACACGGTATGACCAATGTCACTCGCCATGAATCAAAGTAACCATGAAAACAAACACAATACAAAAGAACACGATTAATTTGAAAATTAAAATATAAAAGAAATTAATAATAATCAGCTTTCTTCTCACCTAAAAAAGGTGAGTTTGTCATTTAAAATAATGAAACTGTGGATTTTATAATAGTATAAAGTGTCACTAGATTAGATGATACCTAATAGAAGAAAAGATTGGGTTTCATATCAGAAAGATAATTGCATTTTTTTGTTGTTTGGAGGCTCATCAGGAATAAAAATTTCATCTCACACTTGTATCTACTGAGAAAGAGCAAGATATTTCATCTAACTCCTCTGATAGGTTTAGATACTCAGAACTAATTACTAATCATGTTGATATGAGATTCTTTTGCAATATATTCTTATTCCAAGAAACCATATGAAGCAATATCCCAAACTTGTTCTTTTGAATCTGTCCTATTCATGGACTGGTACAAACCAGCATTTCTTATTCACTCACTTTTTTTTTTTTTTTATTCACTCACTTTTACCATCTGGTTTTGAAAAATATGCGTGACCATCTTTCAACAATTGTTTCAAACGTATCCTCATAAGAGTCACCATATTTCCAACCTTGAAGTCAATGTTAATCTCTCTCTCTCTCTCTCTCTCTCCTCTATACCTCATACCCAATCAATCAGAAATTTGTATGAGCTTTTCCTTTGAAATAATATATGCAGAATCCAACCATCTGCCATTAGACCCACCACTAATACCCTGTTCTGAGTGCCCATCAGGTCCTTTATGGACTATTGTCACAGTCTCCTAGCTGGTCTCCTGGCTTGTAATTTTGTCTCCGAGAACCCAACTACTTACTTTCCATACAGTGGTTTGCATTATTCTTTTAAGATATAAGGTCATATCACTTTGCCCAAAAGCCTAGCCCACTTATAGTACAAGCCACAGTCTTTACAGTGGTCGAGAAAGCCCTGTAGAACCTTAGGTATTTGTCCCTCTATCCTCCTCCCTCTATTCTCAATCTAAAGTAAGTTCCTGGAGGCTAGGGATTTTGTGTTCACTGCCTTATCAGCTGACCCTAAAACCATTTTTGGTATGTGGAAAATATCTGTCGAATGTAGGAGTGCATTTTCAGTGAGCTGTTATCTGAATTCCTAACCAGATCTGAATTGAGAGAATCCAACACCTTATAGCTCCATGTGGTTCATGTGGTCTTTTAAGGGACTAGAGATAGAAGAAGTATGCATTGCAAGAATAATTTTTATTGTTTAAATAAACATATATATGTGCAAGATATAGTCATATATTCGTTCTAAGCAGGTATAAGGTTTTTCAGGTTAGAAGTTTTATTTGGAAAGCCTTGAATTTCTTCCCACACTACATATAGTCAAGTGATGATTTCTTAATGCAAAACCTTATATTCATTTTCTTCTCCTCAGAAAACTAAGAAAAAGAAAATTGAGAATCCAATGGCTTGAGCCTAAAACGACTGACAAATCAAACCCTTTCACCAATTACTTCTAACTCTTGATGCATATCTAAAGTAACTCAAGATTTTCTCATATATATAATGAGTAGATTTTATTTTATAAGTTTGGAGGTGTGAATTGAAAAAATTCAGGAATAAATATATAACTTGAAGATACCAGTGATTGGAATCATCTACACGACCAGTATTTCTGAACAGTTGGTACTGGAAGGTATTGGTAATTCCTGGGTCTATGTAAACAGGATTATCATGTGCTCCCTACTTTATGTTAAAGCGATACTATGTGTGAACTTTTTGGTTTGATATGTTGGTTATTTTTTTCTAATACACTAAAATAAATCTCTTTATCACCTAAAATCACCTAGATTGCCACGAATTCCAATTGTGTCACAACTTGAGAAACACTGTCCTGGACAGCACTATCCAATGGAAATATGTTACAAGACACATTGAAACCACACATGCAATTTTAAATTGTTAGTAACCACATTCACAAAAGTAAAAAGGAACAGGCAAGATTACTTTCAATAATATATTTTATGTGACCCAATAGATCAAAATATTATCATTTAAATATATAATCAATATAAACATTATAAATGAGATATTTTTCTTTTTTAATACTGAGTTTTTGAAATCCAGTGTATATTTTATACTTTTGGCACATCCGTACTTCTTATCACCAAATACCACATCCTGGAAATTTTTTTCATTAAAATTTAACCTAGTGTCCCTAAGCTTAATCAGACTATGTTTACAAATGAGAGGAGTGGACATTGTATCATTATGTTGTTGTCTTGTTAGCTATGCCCTGGGATCCAGTTTCCCTAGTTATTCTGGGACTATGTACAGCATGTATCACATGTATTTGTAGACAAATTTTCTGATATTCTTACCCTCTGGCTTCCACAGCAATGCCTGTTGCCAGATCTGTTGAAAGAGAAAGCGCCTTGAGACTGTTTCACTGCTCTCGCAGGGTTCATGGTCTCATCCATTGCCCAAATGAGCTGGAGGCCAAATATGCTACCAAGGCCAGAGGTGAGAGTAAGAGATGCAGAATGATGCTCTCGCCTACCCTAGACAAGTCATCAAGTCATCTACTGTGAATCAAAGCACGTTGGGTGTTCCAAGATCCTCACCAAGTCTCTCAAGAAAACCCTTCAGCTTTTCATGCTAACCCTTATCTTTAGGGAGATTCAGAGTCAACTTCCAGAGTCCATGTGACATGGATGCAACATGTTCCCATCCCCCATCACACTCAAACCTCTTCTGTCTTCTGCAGTCAAAAGATAAATTCCTACAAATAGGTTCCATAGAAGAGTGGTTATGGCCACACTTCTGCCAGGGATAAACTGGATCACACGATTCAGAAGTATCTTTCACTTTCATGTCATCTTTCTTACTCCCAAACCAGGCCATTTATCACCTCATGATGAACATATATATACATATATATATTTGGCTAATAATCTGCAAATAACAGCCTAGTTAGTCTCTGGGCTACTAGAGTACATAGTACAATTTTACAAATAAAATTCTATGTCAGTTGATAAAATCTGCAAATTTATGTCTATTGATGAAATGGAAGTTGAAGATATGTTTATAAATAGGCAAATTGGTAGGGAAAAAATTCACTGTAGCTTTGTCTAGACACAGAGACTTCGCTTTCAATCAGTTAGAAAATCTTAAATAATGCTTTGCACTGTTGCTATTCTCTCCTTACCTGAATTGATATTTGATTGATCTATATTTCAGTAGATGTAGATTATATTATTATGTTGTGCTGTAATGATTAAACATTGTAAATACAACGTCAGCCAGTACTGAATTTCAGATCAGTTGTCCATTGGAGCTAGTAGAAATAGCCTTTACTGAGGAAAATGCAGAGCCCAATAAGTAATGGTAAGGGTAGAGAATATAAATGCTTCTTCTTTCTTTGTTGATATCATTTAATAAACACTTTATTGGACATTATTAAACTGTCCTGGCTTTATTATTGTTTAGATACCCACTAATTAGATAATATATGTGTTATGCAATTAAATATTGTAAGACAAGTTCATTTCTCAAAGAGATAATAGTCAAAAGTATGATAACTTTTATCTATCATGTTGCCTGTTACTTCCTGATTGTAAATTCATGCTAAAAAAGGTTCCTCTCACAAATAAGTCTGGATTCATAGCTTACAGCATGGACTCTGGTGTCAAACTGGCTGAGTTTAAATCTTGTTGCATGATCTTGGACTGTTTTCATATCTGTAAAATGGGGATAATAATAGAACCTCAACAGAGTGCTATGAAAATTAAATGAGTATTCTGTAAATTGATATTAGTATGATGGGAAAGAGGAATTCTCACTGCATTAAACACTGAGAAATTTAAATTAAAACATAGATGTTTAGGTAAATTAGAAGAGCAGTGTAAATGGAAACCACTTAAAATGAGTTATCTCTGGAGAATGTATAGGTGACTAACATCCTAGTGTTCTACAAAGCCACTGAAAAGCTTGGTATTTTATTGAGACCTAAAACCTTTGTTTTGTAATTTACTACAGGCAGAATGCTGAAGAAAGCATTTAAAACAATTCTTGGTCAATGTTTAGAAGTTTCAAAAATCTATTTTTCAGAAATTAACTCTGGAAAAGTTATTTGTAATGACTGGATCCTAGACTTTGATTATAAAAAAAAAAATCACTGTAAGGAAAGGAGAAAATTAGTGGTTTATCGAACCCTCATGAAAATGTTTATAGACCACAGTACTGTGAATCTAGCTACAGGCCATCATTGTATTCTCTGCCAAAAACAATTCTTGTTTTATCTCTTTGCCTCATCCACTTTCATTATAGCAGTCCTTCATGAGAGACTGTTTTGATATGATAATTTTAACTGTATTATATCACTCTCAGTGATTTTAATGAACTTTTTGCAACTTTACAATAGTTGTATGACTTTGAGAGCCTCAAATTAGATCATGTTTAGTTTTCCAAGATCAAGTCATCTATCATCTATCTATCTATCTATCTACCTATCATCTATATCATCTATCACCTATCATCTATTGAAAAGCAATAAATTTGGTTCTAAATTGCTTCAATGTACCCCTTGGTGTTAAGGAGATTTGGGAAAATTTCTTGACAGAACAGCTCCCTGGTTTATAATATATCCTATGAACTGCCATGGGGGAAAAGACCTTAATTTTAAGGGGAAAAAAAAAGATTGCCATTTATAAGAACTACATTGCAAGAAGGAAGAGAGAGATCACGCAACAGCCAGAGGCTGGAGAAATCCACAACTCAGTTCCTTATTGTACCAAATGCAAGCCTTATTTTGTACTTGAGTGCCATTAAAACATCTTCCAAGAATTGCCTTGTGGTCAACAGGGAGTATAATAGGCTTGTTACTCTCAGGAAATAAAGACCCATGACACCCTGGTAAGAAGAAAAGCTCTCATGACCTTCAGCAGGGGTGAGGAAGGTGGACCTCTTTGGTGTTTATTAATTTACAATTTAATTTAATTACTAATTTAACTGCAGTTGAAAGAGGCAGAATAATTTGTTTTAATAAAAATGGGATCCTAATGAGAGTCACAGTGTTTGCTCAGGGGAATAAAACTGTGAAGATCTCTGAAAATGTATATAGTGCTCATACTTGTGTCCAGGGGGACAAAACTTTAAGACTCTCTTTGGTAGCTGGATTTTAACTTTTGGAATAAGTGACATGAAAATTTCTGTTGATTATGGAAGCTGTTCTTTTCTAAAGAGCACATTCAATGACATATTGATGAAGAAAATTCTTCGGTTGCTCATATATAACTTTAATGATGCTGTCCAGTACAAACTGGTCACACTCTCAGACTCCAGTCTACTTGTAATTTCCTAAAAGTAAATTTACTTGGGTACTGACGTCAAAAATACAACTCTATCAATGTCACCTTTATGTCAGCAAACAGATTAAACGCTTCAAATATCCAGCATAATGACATTCTGTATGGTCTAGATCACAATTGTGATAGTATATTTGATACAGTTGTAAACCTTGGAAGAATATGCCTGCCTAAGAGAATAGCTTTTTTTCTAGTCTTAAACATGTTACAGTTGCCAATGTAAATCACTTGTCAGGCTATGGCAAATGTAACAGTGTTTTAATCTGAAAAAGGGGAGAAATAAAGTACAGATAATCTTTTTGGCCATTTTCTTGGCACCATCATATATTGGAGACTGACAGGTCCTTCACTTGAGTGACAGGTGTCCTTTGAAATGCCTGTGAATCAGTATCTGTACAGACTGTTGAAATGCATATTTCCATCCTTATCGTAAAGGCATGGATGGGCAAGATAGGTGCTGTTAACATTGCAAATAGCTCCAGAATTATTCATTGTCAGCTCCAGGCAAAGAATAGGAGGAAAGTTTTATTATTCACCATGCACAATAGCAGGATGCTTAATGATTCTCAGTTACCTTGGCAGAATTGTCTGTCGACTTCAGGCACTAGCAGTGGGTGACACAGGTCTGGCCAAGTGTTAGAGCAAGATCATACATTCTGGTCCCATTTTAATTTCTAATACATTAATCTTTCCCTCCCAGATGCATAATGAATATTCCATAGACTCTTGTTTGTCAGAAGCTGTCTGGCTTTCATCTATTCAGGTGGTTTCATTGACTGTGAAAGCGTGCTTCAAAGGCCTGATCAGTCAATGACAACTGTCTCACAATAGCATTGAGTAATGCTTCCTTTTTTTCTTTTCAGGCATCTGATAGACAACTTTGACACCTGATCTCTGGGGACCTTATGGAGTCACTCAGAGTTCTTAAGAGACTTCCCTTACTTTATCATTCCAGAAAGAATTGTCACAGGTGAATGTATCGCACTTTCTCAGGAGCTGAACCTGACCCTTGAATCCATCTCATTTGCACTGCAGGTTTCACAATGAATTAAAATGGATTAAGTTGGCTTAATGCTGTTTTACAAGCAAGCAAAAAGCACTGTGCCATTTATTTTTAATTTTAATCCTTTGTCTTAGCCTGCTAATTACTATTGTTTTAAGTTCATTATCCTGGCAGGCACATTGTTACTAGTTGGATGCTAATGCTTGTAAGCAGTGTCCTTACTTTTGCAGGTACTGACCCTTCAATTGTCAAATTAGTTCATGTCATTGCTGAACAGCCGACTCTGTAATCTACCATTCTCTCTTTAAAATTTTATCCTTCTCTTGTCTCTAATTAATTAAGCAATAACCCATTGAAGCATCTTATGCACAGACTCAAGTTCAAAAGCATTAAAAGGAGAAGGAGAAACTGGAAATTGGATATGTGAGTCTTCCAATTTCTCTGACAACCCTGGGTCAGAAGAATTCTATCATCCAACATGTTTTGTCTGTAAAGCTTGCAAAATACGACCATAAAAGCAATCTAAGCTATGTTTCCTATCTCTCCACAACTTTTTCAAAATCTTCATTAAGAACAATGGAGATGCTACAATGCTTCAGTTGAGAGCAAAATATCGGGAAGAAAAAACATTGCTGAGAAATGATTTGAAAAGTTGAACCAGCCACAGAATTCATGGAACTCATTTTTGGTACATTTTCAAGGTGCCTAACAAAATTTCTCATTTCAGTGTAGGCATTTTCTCTACAATGTCCTCATGGAGGTCAGCCAGCTCTCTGAATATTTTCTGTGAAGGAAACTTCACAACTTCACCATTGTGATATTGTGGTTACTACAAACTTCATTTCTATTATGAATTGAAATCAACCTCCCTCTAACTTCCAGCCACTGGTCGCAGTCCTGTGTGCTGGAGCCACACACACAAAAGACCATTGCCGTTGCCTCGTGACTATACTTGAGTTATCTGAAGCATCTTCCCAAAGCTTTTTCAAGAGACTAAGTATACCCAGTTCCTGTACTCGTTCTTTAAGTAATACAAATTTGAGACCCTCTTCTAATCATAGTCACTCTCTTCTGAACATGTTTCTCTTTGTTCTTCTCCAACATGCAATTTCTTGTCAGAGATAAGAAACGTTTGGGAAATATATCTAATCTTCCTTGAAGACCAACAAATCCAATAAAAACATAAATTCCCACCGCCAACTGTATCGACTTACATGGATCTCAGCCCACTTGCTTTGCTTCCCTTCCTAATCCCAATGGAAGAAACGTCCCAAATCTCACGCAGTCTTGATTCTCTCCACTTTTGCCCATTCGAAGACCTTACATTTGCAGGTATTCCTCCTCTCTCCAACGTCAGCAACTCCTCCCTTTCTACCAGACCTGTTTAATAAGAAAAAAATCATGTCTTTTTTTTTTCTATTTAAAAGTAACCCCCCCCCCCCGCAACTTGGTCATAAATTCTCCTGTATCTACTGCCTCCCTTTTCTCCTCTTTCATAGAAAATTACTACTGAGTTGTCAGCGTTCAACGTCTCCACCCCTTTTTGTTATAGTACCTCCTCAAAATACTCCCTTAAGGTTTTAGTCACACTACTTCCTGAAAATGTTTCTGTCTGTGAGTTCCATATTGTCAAAATTAATAGTTTCTTCATTGTTCTCATTCACTCATTCTCTCAGGAACATTTGGCACAGTTGGCTACCTGTCCTTCTTGAAATATTTTCTTCTCTTAACGTTAGTTGCACCAGGATATCCTGATTTACCTCATGCTCCATTGTCTACTTCTTCCTAGCCTTTGCTAGCTTCTCTTTCTCATTCTGACCTCAGTATTATAGAGGCTTTGATTCTTGACCTTTGACCCTCTTGTCTATTTACATACACTTTTTTTTTTTTTTTCCCCCGGTACGCGGGCCTTTCACTGTCGTGGCCTCTCCCGTTGCGGAGCACAGGCTCCGGATGCGCAGGCTCAGCGGCCATGGCCCACGGGCCCCGCCGCTTCGCGGCATGTGGGATCCTCCCGGACCAGGGCACGAACCCGTGTCCCCTGCATCGGCAGGCGGACTCTCAACCACTGCGCCACCAGGGAAGCCCTTGCAGCATATTTATAAGGTCTTGAGTTTGTGTCTTGATAAAGCTAAAATTATGGAAATGTCTAAATCTTGAGTATTAACAATAAAATGGTAGAGGGTATATGTTTAAAAAGAAAAATTGGTTTATTGACCAATAAAATATATTCTGATGCATTTTTTAAATGTTATAAAAATACTAAGAGGGCTAAATAAGTGACCAACATAGGAGTTTGATGAAAGAAAGTACTTGGATTTTAGTTAAGCATTAAAACTGGCCAAAAAGGTGAGCAAAGAGAAAGGGAGAAGGCATTTAGAAGAACAAAGAAATATATTTTAAGGGGGAAAAGGCATAAAACTTTTCTTATTTGGGAACAGAGTCATCTAAATTATATGGAGACTTGGGTTGCCAGGAAGGAGAAACTAGAGCAGTGTTTGAAAGGCAGGGCAAGCCACAGGAAACTGTCATCACTTTAAAGGACAACAGCGATATGGTTTGAAATTGGCAGCATGAAAACAAAGCCATCATGTTAATGGGTATTTGCCAGAATGTGAGAAGGGCCTGCTCTGCATAAAGTTTGAAGACCCTTCCTGCATTCCTGCATGAATTCTCCATAACAACCCTGGATGTAAGGAGGTGCAGATTTTAATTCCTGTTTTAAAATTGAAGAAGTAGACATGTTAAAAGGTTTAAAGTACTTGTGCAAGGCAACTGATCATTTAGTGAGGAAATCAG
This sequence comes from Orcinus orca, assembly GCF_937001465.1. NCBI lineage: Eukaryota > Metazoa > Chordata > Mammalia > Artiodactyla > Delphinidae > Orcinus > Orcinus orca. The sequence goes on along the minus strand of NC_064565.1, from coordinate 46,528,655 downwards.
CATTTTTACCTTAATCTTTCTGATTCTTAAATCCATCCTTACTGAACATTCTCTATAAAGCTTTCTCTTCAACTTAAATCTAGGGTGTGCAAGTTCCCCAGCAAAACCCTGAAGGTTTTCACAGATCCCTGTTTAAAATGTGCTGTTGCTTTCCTATGAGAGTGTGTGTATGTGTGTGTGTGTGCGCACACGCGCACACTCCCGGGCGTGCCTGAGCTAGTGCTTCTATTTGTAATAACACATTGGATTTTCAGGGCCTGAGGTTTCCTTGGCAGGCAGCCATCTATTCTCACCTTCTCAAGCTTGTGGCTACAACAGTTGGCATTCCATTTTCCTGCCTGCTCTTTTTAGACATTTCTTCCATCTGATTAGTCATTTAAAATCTTCCTGCAGTGTTTGTTGATCTTCACCTGTTTGTTGCTTTTCCTGTGTTTAGAAGTTAAAATGTTATATTGGTGCCAGCTTAATAAAGCCTAACAAGGGATGAATCCACACAACCGTTTGAACTAAGCAGATGGTTTGAAAGTTGAATAACTTATTGGTGTGCCTGCCTTAAAATAAAGGAAAAATTTTCCAGGGATTTCATCTATAGAATAAGGGGCTCAACATAAAGTTAAACCCAATTATACTCATTGGTTAATAATGACTTCAATACGAATTTCTTTTAATTTGCTAACCGCAATGCCAGTGTATAATTGAATTCTATCAAATCTCAGAATAAACTTGGTTATTACTGCTAGCAATAACATTTTTTAAGTAATGTATCTCAAAGCCTTGGGAAAGCAGCCTGTTTGTGACTTCTAAATGGATAATGGGCCATCCATTATCCATTATCTAGGCCACCTGGACCCCCAAGCTCTGAGAGTCAAAAATCTGAGTCAAAAACAGAAGAGACTAAATTTTAGGCTATTCAATTTACCTAAGAATCACTCAAGAGTGATTAGTAAGTGCTCAGGACATATTAGAATGAAGGAGAAACACTGGCCGCCTTGAAGTGAGAATACGCAACGATGACCAAAAGAGCTTTATCGGATGCAGATAGACTCACTTTAAGAAGCATGACCATTTGCTTGTTTTGACACTAATTGTTCCCCTAAGATCACCATTTCTTTTTAACAAACTCTTATACACATCAGAGGACCTTCTTTCTTTCTCTAGCACTTACCAAAATGTGGCTCTAACGCTAAATTCTGGCCCCCATTTCAGCTCTTTTTAACAGAAGCTGCTCTTTATTCACACCATGCATATCCTTGGCCAAGGAAATAGGGCCAACAATTTTCAAAATCCCCATTTTTTCACTATCACCTTTGCTTTCAGATAAGACCACTTCTTATCAATGTCATTTATTTACTTTACTATTGGCTTCCCACAAACTTTGATGACTTTGTTATCAGAATCAAGGTTTTCTGCCTTAGAGCTTTCCCCATCATTTTTGGAAACTCCAAAAATATTAGTGAGGCTATCACTTTTTTGCCATAATTCTGTACCTTTTCACCTGAAATATCTTTTTTTTTCTGTTCCATTTTAGCACCTTGTATCCATAGCCACATCTTAGACCTTTACCTCAGAGAGAACACATTTACTTCTGCAATCTTAAACTCAACCATCTTAATTCCCTCTCTAACTCTCACTGCATTCCTTTTGTCCAACTTCCTCTTCCTTTCCTCGCCAAGTCATTTCATTTTATTAGTATTAATATAAATTGTCTTATTTTCAAATAAATGTTTTAATAAATTGAGCAAAAGGATGTCTCTCCTCCTGGGAATTCCTATAGAATGTCTGGCATCTTCTCTCATTTTCAGGAAGTGTAGGAAAATTCTGTGATTATGTTTTATTGTCCAATAAACCAACTTTATTTTTTTAAACGTACACTATTTTGATCTTCCAACCTCTTGAGACTTCCTATAGGTTGATTTTTGTTCCTCCTCTCCCATGGAAAACTCTCTCCCCAAAGTCACCAAATGACATAGTTAATATGGGCCTTATGTTATTATACTTCTGTCTATTTAATGCAGTTAATTGGTCTTTCTGTCTTGAATTTCTACCCATCTCAACTCCCACAATGCCACTCTTTCTATGTGTCTTTCACACATCCTTCGCTTTCCTGTCTCTTGTGGCCTGATGCTCTTAGTTTGTCTACTTTACCTTTAAATATTGGTGTTCCAAGCAGCACGCCCTTGGCCCTCTTTCTTCTCACTACACTTCTCACTACTTCTTGTGAGTTTGGATATACGTTCTTTTCTTGAATTACCCTCACCATTTATTTATATGCTAAAGATTCTCCCAAAGCTCTAACTTCTTTCTTGAAGACACATCTACTCAAATACCTACTATATGTTCTAGAAGTATCTTAAACTCAACTTGTAAAGCTCCTCTTTAGTATAAACTTATAAACCTGATCTTCTTCCTATACTCCCCAGTTGGAAGATTAGTGCTATCACCTAATCAATCTCCCAAGTCAGAATAGAAGGCACTTAGAAAACTTCTCTACAGGACACCTTGTCACCACAGTCTCTCCTTTATTCTTCTTACAAATCTTTCTATATCTATACTGTCATTAGTTACCCCAAGGTCCCTTTATTTTTACCTGGATTACTGCAGTGGCTTCCTCTAAATTCTCATATTCCGGCTCACCTACTCCCTACACTGCTGTCATCTAATTTTGCTACTCCTATGCTTAAAATCCTCTAGTGCTTCCCTGTTAGGTGAATAAAGACCAGGCATATAAAGATGATATATAAAGCCTTAAATTATCTGCAACTTCCATCTAACTTCCTTTCACATTAATCCACCACACTGATATTCAGGCCACATCAGCTACAACTTTTTCCTAATTTGTAACATGTACTCTCACCACTTTCAAGTTTCTCCCATCTTTCCTCCAGTCTCTACCAGGATAACTCTTACTAATCTTTCAAAAAGTCCCCTGAAGTCATGTCTTTTGAATAACCTGGTATTTCGTGTTATAACTCTGTGTACCTATCTCTACTGTAATTTGTATAATTGTACCTGTCTCCTTTCTTCACGGACTGCTAGTTTCTTGAGAATATGAACTGCAGCCTTCATGTCACTCATAAGAATTTCAAATGATGCATAGTGAATATGTGCTCAATTAATATTTATTGAATATACAGGTAGATAAAATTGTAAAAGTCAGATGAACACTGTATGTGTCATTTATCCTTTTAAATGTCAGCTTTAGAATTATGTAATTCCCCAGGGAATTCTGTACCTATTACTGAGGAACTTAACTGCTTTGCCTTGCACATTCCAATATCTTCATTTTCTAATGTTCTTACTATATTTAGATACAATCTTATTCCATTAATTTTACTGGAAAAAATTGTGTAGGAGAAAAATAGACAAATTTTCTGTGACTGAAGAGTAAGTCAGACAACTCCTTTTAGAAATTAACATAAACTGAATTGAAAATCTAGTAGAGAAAAAAATTAAGCCCTTCAAACTTGGGAACAATTTACCTAAATGCATCAACAGTAGGTTATTGTACTAGTTCCTTTATCGAAAATATAATAAGGCTCAAGAAAGACTAGCTTATTAATTAGTATAGCTCCTATTTAGTTCCTACTCACATTTCCTAAAGAGTGTTCTGATAATATCTTTGTTTGAAGCCTCCTTCCTTCATAAGAGTCAGCAGGGCCTGTTAATGAATGATTTCACCAAGTACATTTAAATCCTTGAAACTTCTATATTATAGTCTTCAACTGTAATTTTACAGGAGAGTTCTAATAGAAGTATAGAATCTTAGTGGCTTCTACTTTGGGATGTTGTGCCAATGCAGAGTACAGACAACCTTTTCTTGCAGAGTGATGTTGACACACATCTGCTCAAATACATTAATGTTTCCATCCCAACTGACTCAGTTGGCAGGAACAAGCTCACTCCTCTTTGCGAATACAGAAGTAGGGAGGGGGCACTGAAAGGGGGAGAGGCATTTTACAATTTGTCAAGATATGTATTCCAACACTTACTTTAGAAAATAAGTACTGGGTCCAACTTGAGCTAATAAGCTAATGACTGCTTATCCTTTGCTATTAAGCTTCAAATCAGCTCTTAACTAAATGAGCCAATTATTATATCGCCATGTATTTTTCATTCCTTCCTGTTAAATCATGCATTTGGTGTTATATAGAAGTTTTATGCTTATTAAAAAATAACCAGTATGTATGAGCTTATGAAAGGAAACCTCACTCAGATTTTTAAAAAGCAAATGAATTCCTTCAAATCTAACTGGTGCCATATGGTACACTCAGAAACACTTGTAAAAGGAAAGTTAAACCTTGAATATATTAATGATTTTTTACTGAAAGGAAAAAAAAAACCTCTTTTCCATCTTTGCATCTGAAAAGAGTAGGGCATTATGGAATACTTTCCTACACAAAGAAGTGAATTCAGTAACATAAACCTCGTATTGGTTTTATTATTATTATTATGCTTATAAATAGTGCATGGTTTTCAGCAAGACAAAACATTAACATTATGCCTTGATATTGCTCTTAATAAAGACTTAAAGATATCCATAGCTGACTTTCCATGCTTTTTTTCGTTCTATTTCTCAAAAAACCCCTAAAAACCAAAAAAAAAAAAAAAAACCCAACAACTCTCTAATCTGACCTTGATGTAAAGACACAGGCACAACCAACCAGTTGTGAGATAACATGAATAGCCTCTAGCCGAGGGAGTCTCGTTCCCCTGCCATTCATTTTTTTCTTCCATGTGAAGTCTCTTACTTTTAGTTTTTTCTTTAAGATTTTCTTTTTGCATGTGGACCATTTTTAAAGTCTTTATTGAATTTGTTATAATATTGCTTCTGTTTTATATTGAAGTCTTAACCACTGGATGGCCAGGGAAGTTCCAAGTTTCTTACTTTTAATTTATACTGATATGTAAAGCATGTACTGAAGAGAGTGATTTGTTTTTTTTCTTCTTTCTAAATGCAAATGTGAAAGATTCAGAAAGCAATGGAAAACCAAGTGTTAGGTTAAGGAACACCTGTACTTCTACACTCTTTTCTCCCCATCAGATTGTCAACATTAAGATTGCCCATCGTTTAAAAAATACAAGAGTGCTTTAACTTCAACCATTTTGAAGAGTGAACTTTCTGAATATTTTGCATGAATACTATATACATATATATACATATCTTTTTATTCTTTCACGTATCACTACACACATCGCATTTGTTGAGGTGGGATAATATTTTCCTAGTGTAGTGCTAAGAAAAATGTATGGGACTGGATTTTTCTCTTCTGGCTTACTTGAAGCTGTGACAGTTTGTTTTGGTATGGAATATAGCTTTCCCAGCCGACAGAACGAAACACTCTATGACAAAGGATCTCAGCATAAATAGCAGCTCCCCATTTCAACTTACTTTAAGCTGTGTCCACTAAAATTGTATCTCTTTCCCTTTTACATAACAGCTTCTTTTTCACTTTTGATACATGTAGAGTGTTTTCCCAGACTACACAATTATTTGCCAGGTCTTTTCGGCAACGATTATTTTCTGACGGAAGAAGCAATCAACACCTTGACACACCTAAAATAACTCCGAACATCTCAGGGAGTTTCTACTGTTCCCTAGATTGGGAGTCAAACCTCCATTTCCTTCATTTTCTTTGGTTAGCAATATGATTTGATTTTCAAAGAATTGCTTTATATTTTAACATTTATTTTATAGCTATCAAGAAGATGTAGATTTTTAAGGTGGTAAAGGAAGATAGCATTGAAGAATGCCTTTGCAGAATATGTTTAATTTAGATCTGAACAATAATTATTGCTTAATCAAGTGGTAGAAATCAAGTAGAAAAGTATTTAGTTAATTTATTTAATCATTTGTGTGCCCCCCGGCCCCCAGAGTGGTGGCACTCTATAATTTTAATGTACACATGGTTTAATGCACCTGAAAATGGCATGGAAATGGACAGCTGAGAAAAGTAAGGTGGCAATGGAATTACTATAGTAAATTCTATAAGGACCATAGAAAAAGTAATATTGTATCAGTCATTTTTGAGGGAAACATTTGTGCTAAAATTATATTTCTAAATCGGAATACAATTTAGTCATCTAGGTATAAACTGAAACTTAGGTGTGCCTACAAAAATAAGAACTATTCAATTTTCACTCATCTGGTAGTTCATAGGGTTTGGTCATGAGACCACAAAGAGAGATATCTACAGGTTAAACCTGCTTTCCTGATAAAGATGTAGAATCCCACTATTTGGGACTGTGACTTAAAGTTTAGATTATATTGTAAAAGATTAAGTAAGATAAGGTAATGTAAAAGTAAAAAGGGACAATGAAAAGAAATATTTGTAGAAATATATACTAACAGTAGCTAAGGCTGCTGAACTCTGCAGAAAAGTGACCAGCAGAAAGTTATGGGGCTTTACCTGGGGAAAGACTTCAGGGTAAGAGAAGATGAAGGGTGAAAAGAGTTTATCACTTATTGAATGTTCTCCAGATTGTCATTCAAATCCCACTGCATTATTACTCAAACATTAAACATAGAACAAGAGTATAGGGGGCTTATATTGTGTGGAGAAAGGCAAGAACTTATGGGAGAAGAAATTTGCCATGCCATGGGTGATTAGAGGAGATTTTTGAGTCCATGAGGGGTTTTCTCAGGCACACAGCTAAGTAACTTAATACAATGAACAGGCAAATCAGCAAACTTAGACTCTTTCCATGGCAGGAATGATGCAAGAAGGCCTGGAAGATAAAAGTCTTGCTTGAATTTTCTTGAAAATTGTTAATGTCTAAAAGGCACATCTTTTTCACTGTTGTACCAGAAAAAACAGCAAAGGTAGTAGAAAGAAGAAAACTTTAAAACAAAAACACATTTAACCAAATGAATGAGAAAAAAAAAAAACAGGCAAAGTGGACGCTTCAGATGCTAATTTCAGTAAGATAAAAGTCATTTAGCAGGAGTTTGCTAGAGAATATATTTGTGATTATGATGAAAGTACATTTCACCTTTACCAAATAAAATTCCCAGAGATGAGCTGAGTCCACACTCTGCCAACATGGGAGACTTTACTCTTTCTTTATAGGTAAATTCACATTGAAATATTTGTGTAAAAATGGTGTGGCTGTTCAAAATTCCACTTGTTTCTAATGTTCACCTTACATATTAAGTTAGAGTGTCTTTAAAAATCTTCACAAGTGGGCTTCCCTGGTGGTACAGTGGTTGAGAGTCCGCCTGCTGATGCAGGGGACACGGGTTCGTGCCCTGGTCCGGGAGGATCCCACGTGCCGCGGAGCGGCTGGGCCCGTGAGCCATGGCCGCTGAGCCTGCGCGTCCGGAGCCTGTGCTCCGCGGCTGGAGAGGCCACAACAGTGAGAAGCCGAAAAAAATAAAAAAATCTTCACAAGTATATCTAGAGGTAATTTGAAGTTGGTTCCAACTGATAAAACTTTAATTTCCTGGATATTAAAAAAAACCAGTTTGGTATACTTTGGTTCCATGATATTTATGTTCATATTACAGGCTGCACAGTGGACCCAATGACTGAGAAGCTATAAAAATCTTTCATTTTCAAATAATGCTTTGTGAAAATATAATAACGTTAACATTTGGTGTATCTTCTCCTAGCATTTTTTTCTAATTGTTTTATTTTATTACCAAGTTGAATATTTAACTCTTTTTCACTTGCTATTACATCACAAATGTGTCCGTGACTCTACATACTCTCGGTAATAATGATTTTTAATGACTAAACAACATTAAGTTTTGTGATTTGTCATAATTAATATGTCTTATAATTGGATATCTAAATTATTTTCAATTTTTCAAAACAAATTATTTTACAAAGGCACTTGTATGCACATTTTACTATATTTAATATAGTCTCAGAAATGGAATTATTGGTCAAGGTTATGACTTGCATTTAAGTTTTGACTACTTTTTAAAATTATACAAGTAATATGTGAAATTCAGAAACAATTAAGCAATATAAACATATGTAAAGTACACATGATGGTCTCCTTTTGTTCTGTTCATGTTCTCTCCCAGTGGTAGCTCATTTTCAATTTTATTACATGTGCATATGTACATATGGAGATAAAGGCTTTAGTTATATAAATAGAATTGTATTATATGTATTATAATATAACACTGTATTTATTTCATAATATATCTTAGTTATATTTCCTTATTAGCATATTTCTTTTTAATTTTTTTAAAAATGTGAAGTATCCAAAATCTCATCACCCAGATGTCTCTGTATTGGGACATTTAATTTTATGTAAACAACTATAATATATATGAATAGATATAAAGTAAGAATTCTGGAACATTATAAAGTGTAAGTAGTCCCTTCCAGTCATCATTCCTCCTCCATCCTTCTATTGAAAGGTAAGTGCTCTTAAAAGTTTTCTGTGATTCTTTCCAATTAAAGAAACTTCAGTGTCATCTTAACTTGTTTTAAATTACCAATTCTCAGCAATGCATTAGGTAATTTTTACTCCAACTGTCAGTGTTTTTCATACAAAGAAATAAATTGTAAGTCAGATGAAGATGCTGATTTTCTGAGGTGTTTATTAGGTTGTGAAGATGAGATTTTCTCCCAATTATGACAGATTGGGCTAGAATTCTAATTATTAATAAGGCCTATTTATTGTGCAGAGAGGCAAGTAACATGGCTCCCAGGAAAATGACTTGAAGAGAACCCATGAGAGGAAGCTGACTCTTTATGGACGGGTTATTCATGCTGAGAACTGCTTGAGAGATTAAACTCATGCAGGATGCCCCTAGTTCTGTCTTCAATTAGATTGGAGGCCATAAAACAGTTTAGAAGTGTGGTTTTCAGCAGAGTGTATGTAAAGGACAAAGGGCAAAGGGTAATTAGCTTCTGACCTGGAAGAGCTAATAAGAGAAGAAAATTCCAGTAAAACAGTTTTACTGTGACCATTTCAATAGTATGTATGAGTGTGAAGCAGTATGTGTTCATCAGTAATAGAAGTCTATTTTTATTAGAATACTACATGGAAGGTCACAAACTCAAATGGCCACACAGGCAGGCAGTCACACAAATGAGTGAAACTGGTCTGAACTGGTGGGTGTAACAACACAAGTACCATCCAAAGGCACAACTGACTCCTGTCATTTGGTGAAGGCCAGGATGTGGGCTGAGTGTTGCTATATCATGTGATATTTTAAGAGATCCAGGTATAAGAATATTCATGTGCAATCTGCTGTGGTATAAATGTTGGTAATTAATTTTAAAACAGTATATGGGCTAATCAACATATGTTTGTGTGACAAACCAAGTCCAAAGGCCTCCAGGTTGGGGCTTCTGACTAAGCTACTTAGGACAGCCATACAATGTCACGTCTTTTAAGCCAAGGCAGAATAGAGGGGGTCAGTTCCAATGACAGTACTTCTTATTCATCCTTTCATTCAGAGATAAAATACCTTTCTGTGTCCTCTAGCAGTTCAAGCGTAAGCAGTCCTAGAGGTTATCACACTAAGTGAAGTCAGTCAGATAGAGAAAGACAAATATCATATGATATCACTCATATGTGGAACCTAATTTAAAAAATGATACAAATGAACTTTACAAAACAGAAACAGACTCACCGATTTCAAAAACAAACTTATGATTACCAAAGGTGAAACATGGGAGTGAGGGATAACTTAAGAGCTTGGGATAAACATACACACACTACTATATATAAATAGATAACCAACAAGGACCTACTGTAGAGCACAGGGAACTCTACTCAATATTCTGTAATGGCCTATATTACAGAATCTGTATAAAAGGCCTATAAAAGAATCTGAAAAAGAGTGAATACATGTACACATATAATTGAACCACTTTGTTGTACACCTGAAACTAAGACAACATGGCAGATCAACTATACTCCAATAAAATTTAAAAAGTTTTGCAACAGTTAAAAAAAAAAACACGTTTAAGCAGTCCAAGACTGATATGGTGGTTCTGCCTCCTTGCACACACAGCTTCCATTTTATGGCCAAGATAGCTGCTTCAGATCCTGCCATCAAATTATCTTATTGGCATTCCAGGCAATGGGAAAAAAAAAAAAAAAAGAAATGGAGGGCATGTTCATTCCCTTTGAGAACACCACCCAGAAGTTTTACATGCTATTTTCACTTATATCCAGTTGGCCAAAACTTAGTTGCATGGTTACATCTAGCAACCAGAGAGGCTAGAACATGTAATATTTGTGTTTGGCAATCATGTGTCCATCTGAAGGTTGATGGATCTATTTCTAAAAGAAGAGGAAACATCAAGTATTCTCTACCACTGCAACACTACTGTACTAGACTCTGTTATGTTAGGAAGTTTCCAATAAAATATACCTTTATGTAAATGTATATTTCATGCTCACAAATAGTTCAAACTCCAGTAAGGCTTTATATTCTTGAGGAGGAACATTATCCAAGAAAAGGGAATAGTGTGATCAAAGAAATAAGGGCTGAAAAATGTGGTGCTTTAAATGGTGTTGGAGGTTTATCTCAAAACTTATTGGTCTTCTCAACACAATGACACTTACTCCAGGGAAGAAAACACTGTGGAGAAAATACAGCCATGGAAGCTGGCCTCTGATCCTGGAACCTTTCTAATTCCAGATAATACTACCAGGCTGAGAAGTTGTGCCCTTATTCTGTCAGAGCCAGCCACTTCATGAGCAGGGAAATAAGCCTGAGAAAAGCTTTGCCAGCCCACAAAAGTATTGCCTACTCCCCTCCTGAATCACCCAACTGAACCACTCATCATGGGGAAATAAAGTTGTCAAAAAAAAAAGAACTAGGTCATCATAGCACCAAAACTACAATATTTGGTGTTTTTTAAAAAAGTCATATAGAACAGACATGGGAACCAATCTCTCACCTCAATAACGTCTCAAAACATTTCAAGATATACTGCTCTGGCTAAGTCAGGAAGGCGTAAGTTTCCAGCAGACTGACCCAGCCTATTTAACTCAGGAATACCCATCCTGATACCATCCCCTGCTGAACCACCAGGACCAGTTTAAAGTCCCAACTCTGGAGACAATTACACAGGAATCATCTTGTACCTCTTCATATTTTCCTCTCACATACAAATAATCCCAGCCTGATTTTCTTTAATCCACCTAATAATTCTTGTCTTTCAGATCTTGACTTTAATTTTCAGATGTTTATTTTCCTTTATTTCCTCTATATTTGCCATTCAACTCTTTTCTCTTCACTGCACTTTCAAATTAGGCTTTTCTCAAAACATAGCCTTGAGCTTTCCATTTATAATCTTGCTCCCAAATCTCTCAGGAGCTCTAAGAACAACTCCTGGTTTGACTTCTGACCTCAAAATTCAACTTGTACCCCAAATATTCTGCCAGAGCCCCATCTTTCTTCAAACCCACACTCATCTTGCCAGAGGGAGGGGGAGTCTCACTGAAACAGAGATCATGCAAGTACTGTAATAGTATTCATATGAGGTATCACAGAGAGTATGAATTAGGATGATGACAAGGGAATCAAAAAGAAGGGAGAAATGTGAGGGACATTAATTAGAGGTAGAATTAATTGACCTGGTGACTGACTGATTATGGATAATAGGTTGAGGGAAGATTCAAAGATGACCCTGGAATGTCCAACATGGCAGCATAGGGAATGATGGCTCATTAAAAGAGATAAGAATTTAGAAAGGTAATTGGTGGTGAGGCTAAGGTGTTTGGTTTGTGTTGTGAGGCATTGTTTGGTGTTTAAAAGTGTAGTAAATATGTCTTTCTATTAATAATTTTATTTGTACTGTTAGCATCTTTTAAAACATACTATTACATTTCTGTTAAGATAAAAAGAGAGAACAAATGTTATTGAGATTTTTCTGTCTGCAAATGATTCCTGATAAATATTCTAAGTTGATTTAAGTAACTGTAGTGTCAAATTAAAAAACCCCAGAAGTAGGTAAGGAAAGAAATTATTCAGAAGAACTATTACAGTGAGGGAAAGGAATGATTGTGATAAGGGAAGTGGGACTATGAATTGCAATAGAGAAAATGTTCCCATCATTACATCTGTGAGGGTCTCAAAAGTCAGGCAGCAAATGGCTTTGCTTTTGTAGGGAGGAGTAAACAAGGCTAGAAAAGGACCTGGTGTTAGAGAGGGGGATGAGCCTAAATAGCTGATTGGGGAATGTCTTTTCTGGAGGTCAGCTAGTTCTCTGGCAGGGCCATTAAGGAGGGGATTTTCCAATGTTCCAGTGCTCAAGTGTGGGCTAAAGTTCAGGGTCCTGAAGGAAAGAGAACAGCCTAAGTTTGGTCAAGTCAAGTTAGTGGGTTTTCTGTCCAAATTGGTCAGTAGGAATAAACAACTCATCTAATCATTTATGAGATGAAGAATTTGGAGGCTCTACCTCTGGCCTTGTCACAAGCAAATAAGGGGCTCATTCATGAGTCTTATCTAAGCCATATGAAGAAGGGTGGTTCTTTACAGTGAGCCATTTGCTAGGACACAAAAGGAAGGGTGGGGGTGATTTCTTGATCATCGCTGTTTAACTTAGTAGCATTTCAACCTGACCATTCTTTTCAAGAAGGAGTAGCTAATCTAAAGTTTTTAAAATTTATTTCAAAAGTCATTAATTAATTCTGAAAATGAATATCCCTGTTGAGAAACTAGAAAATGTTAATTTATTCCATTTAAGTTTTTTTTTTTTTTTTTGCCTTTAACAATAATACTGTATTATAAAAGCACTTTACAACTCCATCCCGTCTTTGAGTACAAGTTACTGGGGTATATGGGCTAATGATTATCTGAAAGCATTTCTCTATTCAGACCCATAACCCAAGTGCTCTCTGAATATTATAAGGTTGGACAATAAGTGGGAAGTGACCCTCACATGTTTTCTTCATAAATTTATATTGTCCATCAGTATATTAGTTGTTGGCTTTCCTCCTCTCCATCCTCCTCTTTTGTTGAACCTCTGGATAGCACTCTGACTCTTTGCTCCTCACGTATTTGCATGTTCTACTGTGGTCCCATGTGAGCCAGGAAGACCATTTTCAGTGGAATGTTATTGTGATTTACCAGGCCTGTGAACATATTTTTTAGGTGGGGGAAGGGGAGTTTCTCTTGTACATCACACGGAAGTTGGCTCATGCACTCAATAAAAGCTTATTATGGAAAGATTATAAACGTATGATAATACATTTTAAGTGAGATGCAATGATCCATAAAATTGGTGTGGCTAATTAGCAGATCAAGTCTCTGTAAGAACTGGATGTCTTTAATATCCTGCAGTTGCTTGATTCTATACGTATTTTACTATCCACAAATGTTTAGTAAAATTAAATAATAGTATAAATGTTCAGTGGGATTAAAGCAACTGTAAAATGAAACCAAACAAAATGAGTTTATTTTGTTAATAGAATAAAGAGAATCCCAGTGTTAATATAACACTACACAAAATCTAGAGCAAACATCCTCGGAATCCCAGCCTCATTTCACATGTAATTAACCTTTCTCAATCAAGCTAAGCATCCCTCACACCTCCTTCTCAACTGCTGAGCATCCACGTCTTTTCTTTCACGTGAATAAAAGGCAAGCATCAATTTAGACTGGTAATACTGCCTCACACTGTGCTTCCAGAGCAACATCATTCCAAGAATATTGTCAATACCAATCATTTCTCCCAGCTCAAAAGTATATTTTACAAATCTGATTTCCTCTTGCAGAAGTAGGAGACATTTGAAGCTAACAGATGATACTTTTTAATAGTAAAATCTTCTCAAGGTTAATTAATTACAGTCAAGGTGGACATGCATTTATTTTGTTCCTCTAACAACCACTTCTTGATTTCTGGTAAATGCTGATGATTTGGGAGCAGTAATCCACCCCTTTGGGTGGGATTCCATTTCCTACCTACAGAGATGGAACAAACATTATGACCTAGGTTTAGACCAATCAGCACAGTCAATTCCCCTGGCCTCAGTGATTTGTAAACAGGTGGGCTCAGGATCCAACTTACTGCAATAAGGTTAATCTTTAAGGAAAAGTTGAGAGCTCCTGGAAAGAGAATATCTTTTTCTTGGGTCTTGAGCCTGAGAGGATGTGAACCTATGGCTGCTGTAGCCATTCTGCTATTACACAGATCCAGAGAATAAGGCCAGCACATGAAGGAGAGGCTCCCAGGAGTAGGGAGAAACCATATTTTAATGATGTTGTCTGAGCCTATATATAGCCATTCCTAAAGCCAGTTTTATCCCAAGACTTCCCAGTTATATGAACAAACATCTATTTTTTTAAAGTTTGGATACTGTTTTCTGTCAAGACTAAAAGAGTTCAAAATGATACATCAGGCCAATGTAGTAGTAGTAATATATTGGGCCCAAAAGTTTGTTCAGGTTTTTCCATAACACCTTACAGAAAAACCTGAAAGAACTTTTTGGCCAAACCAATAGTTAAGATCATGAACTAAGAAATGATACAAACTTGGGTTCTAACTCCAGTCCAGTCACTAACTTCCTGGATTTCCTTTGGCAAAAAGCTTGAACTAAGGACATATTTCCTTCCAGTGTTTAAAATGGTCCATAAAAACTATGTTGTAAGCACTGAATGAATTGTACATAAATTATATATAAAAGACATGTTAATACTCAACAAATGGTAGTTGATTTTTATAACACTGATTTTACTAAAGACTAAAACCTGTGTAAGTGGTTTTATTACAGTTATACTGAATCTTATTCTAGATATTAAGTTAATTTGTATCCTGAAGTTTTTCTAGTTCCAGAAATGTGTTTAGCTCTGCAACTTAGACACTCGTGTTCAGTAGAGGAAACAAATTCTGTTCTGAAAATAAGGTCATGAGCTTAAAACTGGCATCTATTTTTACCACTGTTGCTCCAGTGTTTAGGGATGAAGTGAAGTGAGGGAAGTGAGATGACTCACACTGAGTAGATCAGTGGGATCTGCAGAAAGTTTGCACAAAAAGGTAGGTAGGAATGTTCCTTCACAAGGTTCAATGAGATCATGTTTTAAGGCACATTTCTACTCCTCTCATCATATTAAGCAGTAAACTAAAGAATCAGAGATTATAAATAGTAGCCCTGGGGTATACAACTCTAAAGAAGAAAAAGGAACAAATGTATAAAGCCACAGGACTTTTGGTCTTCAGACACAGAAGTAAGCAAAATCAATCAGACTTCGGCACTTTTGGTTCAATGAAACTAAAAGTGTTCCTCACAAGACGAAGAAGAAGAGTTGGACTCACTTTTTGAAGTTAGTAGCCTTTGCTGAATTCCACTGGGATTTTGCAGTAACAAGCTGAGCCTAGAAAGATAGGATAACAAACAGCATCCTTTGACCAGAAATTGAACAAAGTAATTCAGCAGACTGGTGTTACATACTCTCTCCCACTTCACAATAGAACAGGAGGCTTATGTGTTGGTTCAGTATTAGAGGCATAGAGGCCAGACAAGAAAACTTCAAAAACCACTAGTACGAGAAATGTGAAGAGAGAGAGAGAACGGTAAAAAATAAACCAAAAATATTCCCTTTAAAACAGCCTACTGTCAAAATATAAGTTGACCCCAGGTGAATTTAACTTTATGTAATAGTCTGAAAAATAATCTGAAATAAATAAGTTGAGTTGAGTGTTCTCATTGAGGCAAGTTATAATTTTCATTTTAATAAATCAAAAATTATAAAATAAAAAATGGTGTACATGAATCAAAACTGGGTAGACATGAAAAAGAATAAATTATAGAACTTGGAATTATTATAGATATTAAATTTTAACTTATCAAAATAGACTTTATTAGGAGCATTGAAATATTATATTCATAAATTTATCTGAATCACAGCACAGAAAGAGAAGGAGATAAAAATATGAAAAAGCAGTTTTAAAAGCACACTGAGAAGCTCCAATGTATGTTGGATATTAATTCCAGGATAAAATACTGAAAATTTTAAGACAGCAATGTTTGAACAAATAACAGCTAAAAGTTTTCCAGAATTAAAGAAACTAATCTTTAATTTAACAATTTCTAAGTAGAATGAATAAAAATAAATACATTACTAAGGGGGACCTTCAAGATGGCAGAGGAAAAAGACATGGAGATCACCTTCCTCCCCACAACTACATCAAAAATACATCTACATGTGGAACAACTCCTAAAGAACACCTACTGAATGCTGGCAGAACACCTCAGACTTCCCAAAAGGCAAGAAAATCCACATGTACCTGGCCGTGTGGAAGACAGGGTCTTGGTGCTCCCGTTGGGTGTCAGCCCTGAGCCTCTGAGGTGGAGAGCCGAGTTCAGGACATTGGTCCACCAGAGACCTCCTGGCCCCATATAATCTCAATAGGCAAGAGCTCTCCCAGAGATCTCTGTCTCAATGCTAAGACCCAGCTCCACCCAACAGACAGCAAGCTCCAGTGCTAGATGTCCCAGGCCAAACAACTAGCAAGACAGGAGCACAACCCCACCCATAAGCAGAGAGGCTACCTAAAATCATACTAAGTTCACAGACACCCCAAAACACACCACCAGGCACAGTCCTGCTCACCAGAAAGACAAGATCAAGCCCCAACCACCAGAACACAGGCACCAGTCCCCTCCACCATGAAGCCTACACAAGCCACTGAACCAACCTCACCCACTCGGGGCAGACATCAAAAACAACAGTAACTATGAACTTGCATCCTGAAAAAAGGAAACATTAAACACAGTAAGTTAAAAAAAATGAGAAGACAGAGAAATACGCAGCCGATGAAGGAGCAAAGTAAAAACCCACCAGAGCAAACAAATGAAGAGGAAATAGGCAGTATACCAGAAAAGAATTCAGAGTAATGATAGTAAAGATGATCCCAAATCTTGGAAACAGAATGTAGAAAATACAAGAAACGTTTAACAAGGACCTAGAAGAACTAAAGCGCAAAGAAACAATGATGAACAACACAATAAATGAAATTAAAAATTCTCTAGAAGGAATCAATAGCAGAATAACTGAGGCAGAAGAATGGATAAGTGACCCTGAAGATAAAATAGTGGAAATAACTATCACAGAGCAGAATAAAGAAAAAGGAATGAAAAGAATTGAGGACAGTCTCAGAGACCTCTGGGACAACATTAAACACACCAACATTCGAATTATAGGGGTCTCAGAAAAAGAAGAGAAAAAGAAAGGGAAAAAGAAGAGAAAATATTTAAAGAGATTATAGTTGAAAACTTCCTTAACATAGGAAAGGAAATAATAAAGTCCAGGAAGCGCAGAGAGTCCCATACAGAATAATCCAAGGAGAAACACACCAAGACACATATTAATCAAACTATCAAAAATTAAATACAAAGAAAAAATATTAAAAGCAGCAAGAGAAAAGCAACAAATAACATACAAGGGAATCCCCATGACGTTAACAGCTGACCTTTCAGCAGAAACTCTGCAAGCCAGAAGGGAGCGGCAGGACATACTAAGTGATGAAAGGGAAAAACCTACAGCCAAGATTACTCTACACAGCAAGGATCTCATTCAGATTCAACGGAGAAATTAAAACCTTTACAGACTAGCAAAAGCTAAGAGAATTCAGCACCACCAAACCAGCTTTACAACAAATGTTATAGGAACTTCTGTAGGCAGGAAACACAAGAGAAGGAAAAGACTTACAAAAACAAACCCAAAACAATTAAGAAAATGGTAATAGGAACATACATATCAATAACTACCTTAAATGTAAGTGGATTAAATGCTCCAATCAAAAGACACAGACTGGCTAAATGATTACAAAAAAAAGACCTGTATATATGCTGTCTACTAGAGACCCACTTCAGACCTAGGGGCACATACAGACTGAAAGTAAGGGGATGGAAAAAGATATTCCATATAAATGGAAATCAAAGAAAGCTGGAGTAGCAATTCACATACCAGACAAAATAGACTTTAAAATAAAGACCATTACAAGAGACAAAGAAAGACACTACATAATGATCAAGGGATCAATCCAAGAAGATATAACAATTGTAAATATTTATGCACCCAACATAGGAGCACCTCAATGCATAAGGCAAATGCTAGAGCCATAAAAGGGGAAATCGACAGTAACACAATAACAGTGGGGACTTTAACACCCCACTTTCACCAATGGACAGATCATCCAAAATGAAAATAAATAAGGAAACATAAACTTTAAATGACACATTAAATAAGATGGACTTAATTTATACTTATAGGACATTCCATCCAAAAACACAATACACTTTCGTCTCAGGTGCTCATGGAACATTCTCCAGGATAGACAATATCTTGGGTCACAAATCAAGCCTTGGTAAATTTAAGAAAACTGAAATCATATCAAGTATCTTTTCTGACCACAACGCTGTGAAACTAGATACCAATTACAGGAAAAAAACTGTAAAAAATACAAACACATGGAGGCTAAACAATACACTACTAAATAGCCAAGAGATCACTGAAGAAATAAAAGAGGAAATCAAAAAAAAAACCTAGAAACAAATGACAATGAAAACACGACAACCCAAAACCTATGTGATGCCACAAAAGCAGTTCTAAGAGGGAAGTTTAGAGCAATACAATCCTACCTTAAGAAACAAGAAATGTCTCAAATAAATAACCTAACCTTACACCTAAAGCAATTAAAGAAAGAAATTAAATGTGATACAAACAGATGGAGAGATATACCATGTTCTTGGATTGGAAAAATCAACATTGTGGAAATGACTATACTACCCAAAGCAGTCTACAGATTAAATGCAATCCCTATCAAACTACCAATGGCATTTTTCACAGAACTAGAACAAAAAATTTCACAATTTGTATGGAAACACAGAAGACTCCAAATAGCCAAAGCAATCTTGAGAAAGAAAAACGGAGTTGGAGGAATCAGGTTCCCTGACTTCAGACTATACTACAAAGGTTCAGTAATCAAGACAGTATGATACTGGCACAAAAATAGAAATATAGATCAATGGAACAGGAAGGAAAGCCCAGAGACAAACCCATGCACATATGGTCACCTTATCTTTGATAAAGGAGGCAAGAATATACAGTGGAGAAAAGACAGCCTATTCAATAAGTGATGCTGGGAAAACTGGACAGCTACATGTAAAAGTATGAGATTAGAACACTCCTTAGCACTGTATACAAAAATAAACTCAAAATGGATTAAAGACCTAAATGTAAGGCCAGACACTATAAAACTCTTAGAGGAAAACATAGGCAGAGCACACTTTGACATAAATCACAGCAAGATTCTTTTTGACCCACCTCCTAAAGAAATGGAAATAAAAACAAAAATAAACAAATGGGTCCTAATGAAACTTGTGCATGATTGAGAAATTGCATGCACAAGACCAGAGAAGTTGCATCTCCCTCAAAACGTTTTCATACCCTCCCAGAACTTTTAGTCAGATTGATTAGTGAGGGTCTTCCCCCATACAAAGCCTCTTTGAAGTTTGTAAAGACTGGGAGTGGTGGCTATTTTTTCAAATGTGTGGATTTTAACACTAAGTTATCAGACACACAAAGAAACAAGGAAACATGGCTCAAACAAAGAAACAAAACAAATTTCTAGAAACTGATCCTAAAGAAATAGAAATATATGAATAAAGAATTCAAAACAACCATCATATAGATGCTCCATGAGCTCAGAAGATGATGCATAAATGAAATGAGGATATCAACAAAGATATAGAAAATATAAGAAGAACCAAACAAAAATTTTGGAGCTGAAAAATATAATACTTGAGCTAAAAAAATTCACTAGAGAGGCTCAAGAGCATACTATAGTGCATACAGAAGTCAAATTATAATGTTGTACACATGAAACTTATATATAATGTTATAAACCAATGTTACCTCAATTAAAAAAAAATGATCTCAAGTTAACCTAATTCTACACCTTGATGAACTAGAAAAGAAGAACAAACTAAGCCCAAAGTTAGCAGATTGAAGGAAATAATTAAGATGACAGCAGAAATAAATGAAATACAGACTAGAATAACAATAGAAACAAATCAACAAAATTAAGCTTGATTTTGTTGGAAATGATCAGTTAGATTAACTAGGAGCAGAAGAGAGAAGAGTCAAGTAAATATATCCAGAAATGAAAGAGGAGACATTATAGCTGATGCCACAGAAGTTAAAAGGATCAAAAGAGACTACTATGAATAATTATTTGGCAATAAATTGGATAAACTAGAAGAAAGAATACATTTCTAGAAATATACAACCTACCAAGATTAAATCATGAATAAATAGAAAATTTAAACTTACCTAGAATGAATAAGATTGAATCTGTAATCAATAATCTCTCCAACAAAGAACCCAGGCTAGATGGCTTCACTGGGGAATTCTACCAAATATTTAAGAAGAATTAATGCCAATACTTCTCAAACTCTTCCATAAAACTGTAGAGAAGGCAACACTTTCAAACTGATTCTATGAAACCAGAATTATCTTGATGCCAAAGCCCAAGAAGACATTTTAAGAAAAGAAAACTACAGGCCAATATATCTGAAAATTACAGATGCAAAATCCTCAACAAAATACTAGCAAACAAATTCAACAGCACATTAAACAGATTGTACACTGTGACCAAGGAGGATTTATCCCTGGGATGGAAGAATGGTTCAATATTACAAAATCAAGTAATGTAATAAACCACATTAAGAGAACTAATGGCTAAAATCACATTAGTGTCTCAATACATGCAGAAAAATCATCTGACAAAATATTATACCCTTTCATGATAAAAAAAAAAACCCAAAATAGGAATAAAAAGAAATTACCTCAACATAATAAAGGTCATAAGTGAAAAACTCACAGCTTCCATCACACTCAATAATTAAAGATGGAAAGCCTTTCCTCTAAGATCAAGAACACAATGTGATGCCTACTCTTGCCACTTTTATTGAACATTGTACTGGAACTACTAGCACAAGCAATTAGGCAAGAATACGAAATAAAAGGCATCCAAATAGAACAGGAAGAGTAAAATTATCTTTGTTCACAGATGACATGATCTTATATATAGAAAACCATAAAGATCACACACACACACACATGCACACACCACTGTTAGAACTAATTTAAAAATTCAGCAAATTTGTAGGATACAAAATTTACACGTAAAAATCAGTTTCATTTTTATACACTAACAACAAACAATCTGAAAAGTAAGTTAAAACAATCTCATTTACAATAATGTCAAAAACAAAACAATACTTAGAATAAATTTAACCAAGGGAGCAAAAGACTTTTAAACTGAAAACTACAAAACATTGTTGAGATGAAATTAAATAGACATAAATAAATGGAAAGTCATCCTATGTTCATGGATCAGAGGACTTAATATTGTCAAAATGTTCATATTACTCAAAGTGATCTATGGATTCAGTGCAATCCTACCAAAATGGAATTTTTCACAGAAAGAGAAAAGCTATAATAAAATTTATATGGCACCACAAATGCCCATGAAGAGACAAAATAATCTTGGGAAAAAAGATCAAAGCTGGAAGCCTCATGCTTCCTGATTTCAAATCATTTTACAAAGCTGCAATAATCAAAAGAGTATGGTATTGGCATAAAAACAGACATATTACAGATAAGTGGAACATAATAGAGTTCAGAAATAAACTTACACAAATATGGTCATAATTGTTAATATAGAAAAGACTTAGTAATTCATTGGACGGCACTATTAAAAATCTCCATGTTGATATGCACAGTTGAAATTTTGGTAAAAAACATAAACTTTTAAACTTAGTTAAAAAATAGAAATAGTTAATAAAAACAATGATCATTAAATAAATCAAACTGAAAATTCTGTTCATATGGTGGACTGAACATTTACTCTTATCCCTGCTACTCCAAAGTCTTCACTATAATGAAAGACACGGGTCAAAATAAAAACCCACAGAGGCAAAGAAAATAGAAGCATCAATAACAGCATAAAAGAGATTTCAACAAAATGTCAATAGCTTGGAAGCAAGTGCATCAGTGGTAATTAATTTGACAGGATATTAAGGAAACCTGTTTGTGTCTCAGTACCCTGGAAAGTCTTAGCAGGTTCTTGGCATTGACATATGGGAAAATGTGAGGCTGAAAACATGAGGATTGTCTAAAAGTCTGAATAAAATTAGTTAGTAATCTAGATCCCTTCCTGCTCTTGTATAATAAGAGGTTTGCATAAAGAAAGACTGAACTAGTACCATGAACCTGAGACACCAAGATCACCATGGCAGCAGGGAGATGAGGAGCTGGGAAACAGGGGAAGAGGCCATATGGAACTCCATGGATTCCAGGGAAAGGTCCTGTTCCCTCAACAACTTGCCTCCAAGAACCCTGCCAGTCTTCCTCTATGGGAGACTGGTCCAAGAGAAAATACGTTCACCTAGTCCCAACAAAATGGCAGTGTCTGATTAAATCACTCTCCAGGGAAGCATACCAGGGAATTTCAGAACTTCTGATCAGCTTTTAAGTGCTTTGCTCTTAAATATTAGCCAACCTCCAAAGGTGCCCAGCTTGACGAAAACTTTTAAGACGAAAAACAGAAACCAAACCAAAGAAAAAGCAACTCAGAGGAAACAGGGAGCTGAAAAGAATATATAAATACATAGATAAAGAAGTTTTAAATATGTAAAAGCGTAAGATTATGAGCTTTAGAAAGATTTTTCAAAATCCATGAAAAACATGTCATATAAATGTAACACTCAAAAACAATACCTAAAGAAACCTTGGAAATTAAAAATAAAATGTTTTAAAGGAAATAGAAAATTGAAAGATAAAGTGGAAAAGATCTCCCAAAAGCTAGACTAAAATGACAGATTTAAAATATGGGAGAAAATTACATAATTATTTTAGGAGGTTTGATATGTGGATAGTGGGAGTTCCAGGACATAGGGACAAATAAAATGGAAGAGAACTGTAGTTACCAGAGAAATAATAAAATAAAACTTTCCAGGACTAAAGGCCATGAATTTCCCTATGGAAAGGTCCACTGAAGACTTAGTATGAGAGAGGGGAAAAAAACCACCTCAGCTCATATCATCATGAAATTTCAGAATGCCGGTAGTCAACCAAAGATGCCAGAAGCCCCCAAAAGAGATAAACAGATCACACACAAAAAAACAAGAATGTAAATGGTACTATTCAACAGCCTCACTAGAAATTGGAAAACTATGGAAATGCTTTCAAAGTTCTGAGGAAAAATGATTTGTTGAAGACCAAACCTAGCCAAGCTGAAAATGAATTTCAGGGATTAAACTAAATACATTTTAGATATTCAGGTTCTCAAAGATTTACCTGCCATGTTCCTTTTCTAAGGAAATATTTGAGGATGTGTTCCATTAAAATTAAGGGAATCAACCGACCAAAAGGAATAAAACTAGTCCAAATAAAAAAGCAGAACTATGGGCTTCCCTGGTGGCGCAGTGGTTGAGAGTCCACCTGCCAATGCAGGGGACATGGGTTCTTACCACGGTCCGGTTAAATCCCACATGCCTCGGAGCGGCTGGGCCCGTGAGCCATGGCCACTGAGCCTGCGCGTCCGGAGCCTGTGCTCCGCAATGGGAGAGGCCACAACAGTGAGAGGGTACATTACTGAAGGGGAAACTGAAAAGCAAGTAAGCAAACAAACAGAAAAAACACCAAGGAATTATTAACTCCAGGGAATATAAATTTTGCACTCATAAGTAATTCATCGTCCATTAGGTGGCTCAGCTGTGAATATATTTACATAGATCAAGTAATGTAAACACTGCAATTCTGGATTAAACTAAGATAATGATGCAACTATATTGTGTCTGTGCTGTGTACAGGGTGGGGGGAGTTGAAAGGAGTGTCAGGAAGTAGGCAGAGGGACGGAGGGGTGGAGAATGTAAGAGAACTAAACCTTCCTCTTACATAGCGGGAAAACAATAAATAATAGTATAATATTCTTCACCTTAGCAACAGCATATCACTCCAGTTGAATCCAGTTTGTAATTTTAGCCTCACTTACAGAACCAGTCATATCGCAGGGGCCCACCAGTAGGCTGGCACCTCTTCCTCCGAGATTGGAGTCCCAGCACTTTGGGGTCCCTCTTCCAAACTTCTAACAATTCCAACCCCTTCTCTTTGTTCCCATAGACCTAGGGTTGGTAGCTGCTTCTTTTAGTGGCTACCTCTTTGATAACTTGGTTTTCCTTTTTGCCTTTGCAGTTACCTAGCTAAAAATTCTTTATACCTGGTTAACGATTCTTTATATTTAATTTTCTTTGGCGAAACAATTGTTGTGATTTCTGTCTCCTGATTGGACCCTGAATGGTAAAATAGTTAAAACTGAAAATTTAAAAATAGCACTACCCATCTGTTGAATAGGAATATAGAAATAAATATCAGTTGAAACTACTAAAAGAGGTATAGTTGATTGCTTCTGGAGGTTTTTGTTTGTTTTGCTTTGTTTTATTTGGAGCAGAAGATTCATTTCTAAAGAAATCTCACTTAAAACCATATCTTTAAATGATAAAAGAGGAATTTCTCTGGTGTAAAGGTTGAATCTTGTTAACCAGAGCCATCCCTCATAAGACATCACCTTGAAAACCTATGGAGAGAAGCCAGGGAACATTTGTAATGTGGGTCACGAAATAAGGAATATCAGTCTCAAAGTTTCATTCTTATCCTCAATGGTATAGAATCCTAGGTATGTGATTTACTAAACATTCATTTGTCTATTGTCTGGTGATAACATAATCTATTGCTGTCTCCAAATACTTATGATGATATTTGAGTAGGATGAAGTATCCCATTCATATTTAAATGGTATTCAAAAATGAGAATTCAGAGAAGGCAGTCATTGAGAAAAGAGGTAACACTTAAGGTGGACCTTGCACATAAGAGAGATGAGAAAGGAATTAGAGGACAGTTAGTCAGAAATAGAATCATAAAGCAGGAATCTTAAGCAACCAAATATTCGGGTCATAAGTCCACCATTTTACAACTGAAACTTGTGAGAAAAATTGTTTGCAGGGTTCATTCAAATATCAGTATCTTGTTGCCCGAGGTTACTTTAGACATACAGTAATTGCATCTTGTTTCCCAGTGTTTGTCTTAGCTGTCTGGTGTCCCACCGATCCATTGATTCTTCCCCACAGGCTACTGACTTCAATTTTCAGTGAAGAGCATGCTGGGAGAAGGGCTTTGTTTCTTCAATGCTTCCAGTAGAGTGATGTTGTCCTGGAAAGTCAGATTTCTAGGTACTTCAAGTTTCCTGTGGCATTGGTTAATTATCCAAAGGGAATTTTATATTTCTAGGAGAAATATCTCCAAGTCTTGGAGTCCCTGCAATGCTCTTGTCAATCAGACTTGAAAACAGTCTTTGTCAAACAGCAGGGTCTGTATGAATGTAGGTCAAAAATAGAAAAGCTTTCAAAAGATTAGCAGCAACTGGTGAAAGACAAGATGGTATCAAAATTATTCACAATCCCTTTCTTTCCCCTTAAAATTCATTAAGAATATCATTGTTGATGAAATCTACTGGATTTTAACAGTGTGTGTGGCTCAGAAAATAGCTCTTTCATTCCAGTCTTCCAATCACCACAGAAAAATTGTAAGCACTATATCCCCTAACTTTTTAGAGGCAACAAGAAGAATTTGGAGTGGAATATAGAAACGTGTCTTTTTACATGCCTATGTCATATTAGAAGCAATTTGATAGGCACAGACTTCTTTTTAAAGAAAGTCAGTTCCAATGAAGATTTGGTATATCACTTAAAAGAAAACCAGGCAACCCCCCCACCAAAAAAAAAGGAAATCAGGCAACCCCCTTTGCAGGAATAGTGTACATGATTCAGTAATAATTTCTAGCCTGTTAAAGTATCTTAATTTGTGTTGTTCTCCTAGAGATTCCTTTAAAAAACATAAGTGAAGGAATTTTGAGTTATTGCTGCTGTCACCTTCAAAGTACAACACATTTTAATTTTCAGTTTACCTATACAATAGGTGGGGATTATTTTAATTCTAAATGATACCTAGTATTTCTAGCTCTTTTACTCATACCTCATAAACATAAAGACAGTGTTCAGTAGCTAATTAATATTAGTTTCTAGGTACCTTCTCATCATTTTGTGATCTTCACAACAATCCTTGAATTATGGAAGCTCAGCTTCCTAAAATTTAGCCGCATTGTGCAAAAGGAGGGCCTGGGACTCTTTTCTCAAGGCAGAATTCATGTTCTTTCTACCATGTCAAGATGCTTTCTTTGGTAAGAAACACAAGGGTTTAGATATACATAGTACAGGTATAGTGTCTGATGGTAAGAAATAGTGAATCATGTATAAAAGATGACAATTAGTTCAGAGGTCATGTAACCACTTTGGAAGAGATTTCCAGAGCAACAGAAAACCAATAAGAAGGGAAAACTGACATCTGGGAAATAGTAAGGATGGACTACCTCAAAGGGAAACTGAAATTACTTGTTCGGGGGGAAGAAATAGAAATTCCTTGGTCTTTCCCTTATGAAAATTCCCTTTATTGTGAAATGAATAACCGTACGGAAAATTTTATGGATGCTATACTTTTGGTATGAAGTGAAATCTATTTTTAAAAAAGAAACTAAATTCCCAGTGTTTTTGTCAGGCATACTTGTACCTACTGAGAGTGTATATCAGTACAAACTTTCTGGAAAGAAGTTATATCCAGAATCTATGAAATGTCTTATTTTACTGTGAAATTTCACTTCCAGGAATTTTTCCTAAGGAGAAGATTAGAAATGGATACAAAAAATATGTATATATGTTTTGAATGTTTATTGAAGTATTATTTTTAATACTGAAAAAGTAGAAACAGCCCAGATGCCCAACTTTATGGAAATGTTTAGATGTATTAACATGCATGCATAAAATGGAATAATATGAAACAATAAACACAATGTGTTTGAAGAACTCTTTGTGACTTGGGGATATGTTTATAATATAACATTATGTAAAAAAAAAAGATGCAAACAATGTGCAGAGTATGATTTCAATTTTGGGGAAAAATATTTCCAAAATGAAAAAGGACTGAAGGAAAAACACCAAAAAAATTTTTTTACACTCCTACCAGTAGGTATTTATTTCCTCACACATTTGTCAAGACTACATATTATAAAATCTTTTAATTTTTCAAATTTCCTGGATGTAAAATAGCATCTTGTTTTAACCTGCATTGGTTTAGTAAAGTTCTAAATAAATTCTGATAAGAAACCAATTAAAATGTAATTAATTTCATTTATGGAAAATTGACATTTTTCTTCTACTTTTATTGAGATATAATTGACATCCAGCACTGTAAAAGTTTAAGGTGTACAGCACAATTTGACTTACATACATCATAAAATGATGACCACAATAAGTTTAGTGAACATTTATCGTCTCTTATAGATAAAAAATAACAGAAAAAGAAGAAAAAATATTTTTTCCTTGTGATGAGAACTCTTAGATTTACTCTCTTATAAACTTTCATATATAACATAGAGCAGTGTTAATTATATTTATCATGTTGCACATCACATCCCTAGTACTTGTTTACCTTATAACTGGAAGTATATATCTTTTGACCACCTTTGTCATCATACAAAGATATTATATTATTTTTTACTATATTAATAGCAATTATAACAGTAAGATTATAAAAGTCTTTTTCTTCAAACTTTTTTCTATTTTTCAAATTTCAACAGTATATTACTTTTATAATCAGAATATAAACAATATCTACTTAAAAAACTTTGAACATTTCAATCAACTTCTTTTAGACTTGTCTTTTTTTTTTTTTTTTTTTTTTTTTTGCGGTACGCGGGCCTCTCACTGCTGTGGCCTCTCCCGTTGCAGAGCACAGGCTCCGGTCGCGCAGGCTCAGCGGCCATGGCTCACGGGCCCAGCCACTCCGCGGCATGTGGGATCTTCCCGGACCCGGGCAAGAACCCATGTCCCCTGCATCGGCAGGCGGACTCTCAACCACTGTGCCACCAGGGAAGCTCTAGACTTTTCATTTTAATAATTTGTTCTTTTGATCTTTTAGATCGTTTTTCAAAATATGCCTGCTTGTTGACACATCATTCTGAATATTAATTTTTCAGATGAACTCAGCATTGCAACAATATTTCAATTAAACCTTTGGGAGTGAAATATATACTGTTAATGGGATGAGTATTGTTTTTATTTCAATTTGTTTCTGGTTTTAGGGAACCAGTGGTAATTCAGGTATTACTATGCCTCATTAAGAGGGTTTTAACTTTTATATTTATGATTGATTTGGTTTAATCATTTTTCAACTGTACATGGACGATATTTTCTTCCTCTTTCTTGGACATATTGCTCCAGGAGCAGCTTTTAAAAAGAAGAAAAAAAAAAAAAAGATAATCTTAAATATTCTCACCACAA
Organism: Orcinus orca; assembly: GCF_937001465.1. Lineage (NCBI taxonomy): Eukaryota > Metazoa > Chordata > Mammalia > Artiodactyla > Delphinidae > Orcinus > Orcinus orca. Next base: position 46,500,278 of record NC_064565.1, on the reverse strand, counting down.
TAAAGAAATGGTAATTATGTGGTGTGATGGAGGTGTTAGCTAATGCTACAATGTTAACCCTGTTGCAAGATAATGTGTATCAAATCAACACTTTGCACACCTTAAACTTACACAGTGTTATATGTCAATTACAGCTCCACAGAGCTGGAGAAAAAAAGAAATGCTGGAGAGGAATTTTTGAAATATGTTGAAGAGAATTTTAAAATGAGCTGGAGAAAGGAGGAACAAATATATTACTTTTTCATTACCCTCATTTCAATACCAATATTGTTTTTAAAGTTATAAGACTAAAAAGATCTTAGTATAAGGGTACCTGAAACTATAAAAAAGAAAATAGAGCATGTCCATCATCCTCATCACACTTGCTCTCCTTTCAGACATGTAAAAATACGTATATGCTGATTTTATCTTTACAAAAAAGTAATCAGACTGGAATATACTTACTCTGTAAACCTAGTAGTAAAAAGTAGACATCTTTTCCATTCAAAAGCTATGGACTATTTTAGTGGCCAGAGAATATCCCATAGATAGATTCCCAAGATTTATTTCATGAATTCTTAATTATTTTCATTTTTTATCATTACTAGTAAGACTGAGATAATCATTCTTGTATATACATTTTGACATATTTGCCAGATTTCTTTTCACATCTAGCAGAGCAAGTCCCCCAACATCACTTTTCTTGCTAATATATTTTCTGGGAATTTTCAAAGTGTGTTTTAATAGTTCCTTTATAAAATGATTTTGTCGTTACCCACTCCCCAATACCAGCACCATAAGTATTTTGATTGAGAACATGTATTTTTAAAAATTAATTAATTAATTAATATTTTGGCTGTGTTGGGTCTTTGTTACTGCTCACGGGCTTTCTCTAGTTGCCGCGAGTGGGGGCTGCTCTTCATTGTGGTGCGCAGGCTTCTCATTGCGGTGGCTTCTCTTGTTGCGGACCACGGGCTCTAGGCACATGGGCTTCAGTAGTTGTGGCACATGGGCTTAGTTGCGCCGCAGTATGTGGGATCTTCGTGGACCAGGGCTCGAACCCGTGTCCCCTGCATTGGCAGGTGGACTCTTAACCAATGCACCACCAGGGAAGTCCGAAAACATATTTTTAATGTAATTATGCTTTACTGCTTGCTTTTGCTTTATACAGTTTGCCATCTTAACTGATTTTCTGTATAGACCATCATATGAGTAAAAAATCATAACATAGCAATATTTTTAATATTTATATCTCTAATTTTGTGATCTTGACTAATTGCATCAGATAACAATTCTAGGATGATGTTAAATAATAGTGGTGCTAATCATGTATGTCTTCCTCAGAAATTTTTTTTTAAGGCATGATGCTGTCTTTTAGATAGAGATAGGTTGTAATTTTCTTCATTCTTCTACTCTTGTTTTACAAAGAGTTATTTTTTTTAATCAATAGTGATTGTATTTTTGGCCACTTTATTTGTGGTATATGTGTAGTTAACAATAAGTATTTTTCCTATTGACCCCTTAAAATGAGGAGGTATTGATTTTTTAACATTGATCCATCCTATCATCCTGAGAATAAGTTTTACATATCCAATGTATATTATACTGATGAATCTGTTTTGTAAATATTTAGATTTTTGTTAATATTTATAAGTAAGAATGGTCTGCATTTGACCTTTTTGCATGTTAAATTTCTTGTATTAAATTCAGAATTATACTGACTTTATAGAATAACTTGGTAAACCTTTCTTTTTTAGTACACGCGCAGGAAATTGTTTAAAAATCTAGTAATTAACCTATTCTTGAATGTGTGATGAACGTATTTAAGCTTTCTCAGTCAAGTTCCTTTCTTGGGAGTAGTTCTTTGACCGTTTGTTAAAATTCCTTTTAAGTTATAATATATTTGGTTAAAATTCTGTCAATTATACTAATACATATATTCTTAGAAAATTCTTCATTTCTTTGAGATTTCCAAATTTATTGTTATGAAATTCTGCATAGTGTTCATCTACAGATATTAGTTCTCCTGAACATCAGTATTTACATCCTTTTTCTAATTTGTAACATTTTAACTTTGTAGTTTTTCACTTTTGCTAAGGATTCTTACAAGACATTTACCACTTCTTAAGAATCACTTCAAAAATGCACCCTCAAATTTATAAAATTAGGGTTTTTTTCTAATCTATTAACTTTATCTATATTTATTTTTCTACTACAGTGTCTAAGTTTATTGTATTCTTTACATGGCCTTTACATTGAATACTCTAAATATTAGTATGTATAATATTATATAATCTGGTATATATTGTTATACGTTATATCAATATAATATGTGTTATGATATATATGTTATATAATATGTATTGTCTGGATATGCTTATATAATAATAATTACTTATATTTATTTGTAGTTGTACAATCTTTTTAATGTTATGAATTTTCCTTTGACTTTGGACTTGAATACATTGTATAAATTGTGATATAGTTTTCTCATTGTCCTGAGTTTCTAAATGATCTGTTATGATGGCTTGATATCCTTTGACTCTTTTTATTCAAATGTTATTTTAACAGTATTTTTTAATTCCTAAGAGGTCATATTGTATTTTTCTTGCTTTGTTATTAAGTTTTAGTTTTATTTCATGGATTTAATGGAAATTGGTGTGCTGGACTTGTGCTTCTTTTTTAATATATTGAGATTTTTTTAAAGATCTAGTAGATAATCAGTTTTAAAAATAACTTCCATAGGTGTTTGAAAAGAAAGTGTACATTTTATTTTTCAGACATAACAGTTTGGCATAGCTAATCAATAAATCATATTATTATATTATTCAAATCCTCTATATATGTTTGATATGTCAAGAATGAATCCAGTATATTTAAATATTCTACCACTACTAAATTTCTATAATGTGTTTCTACAGGTGTACCTTTTTTTCCCCTTTATATGTGTTAATGAATGGTTAATCAACTAAACTGAGTAAGGAACATTTGGGTCGAAATCTATTTAACTCAGAATTCCTTATGTCATCCTATGGCAGTTAGTGTTCTAATGACTAATCTAAAAGTTTAAATTTTTTCATTGTGTGAGTAACTTTGTTCATTCATACTGGGTGTTTTCTTAATATTTAATATAAAATTGTGTCTTTAATATTCAATAATTTTATCAAGACCTAGTTAACTATTGCTATTAACATTTTTTGCTGTCTGGTGTGCATTTTAAGTTCAGGGAAATTTTCTTTTCTTTTATTTTTGAATATAACTTCCGTTTTACTTGTTTTGATCTATGCCAAAAACAAACAAAAATACCATCTATGTGTTTATTCTTCACTGATTGGCTTCCAAAACCTTCAGCTCATTTCTTTTACCTCTTTTATTGATTCTGCTCATTGTTTATATTTTCAAAATATGCAGCTGCCTGCTTTGTTTTATAATATTCCTTACTCATCTCTTTGACTCTCTATATTTAATATTTCTCATCTAGTTTCCTCTTCATTTCCATGTGTTATTTCACCATGCAATTCTTGTTCAAAGAAATTAATTTCTATTGTTTTTATGGAGATTTAAAAGTAGCCATGGTATGAATCTTACTGTTTCCTGAAGAAATAATTTTTAAGTGTTTTGGTCTTCCAATTTATGGATTCAATGGACACTTTTTACTATGCAAAGAACCAGCTGAAGAGCCCTACTTCTTGTTTGCTTGTTGTTTTTTAACTTATCCATACTTATTTAGCCACAAATAGTAAGATTTTTATCCAGAAATAGGGAGAATGGTTTTCTCCTGGATCTCTTCCCTCTTTCCTCAAATAATATTGAAAACCTTTTACAGCTCACATTTAAATGCTTGTTGCTATCTCAATGACGCGTGTAAGTATGGGAACACAAAGATGGAGCTAAGGCCAAGGGCTGGAGAACTTTGTCTTTGTGCCATCTTTGATTGTGCACACATGTGTGCATATGTGTGAAGAAACTGTGACAGGTGCCTGGCTGCTCCCAGGCATCTATTTGAGATATTAAAGATAGCCTTGCTGCTTTGAACTAGATTTCCATATATACTCAACAGAACTTCCCATGTTTCTTCTAATTTCTGACCAGAATCTTGGGATTCACTGTCGCTATGGATCTTATGTAATATTTTGTTTGGTTAGTTTGGTTTTTGATTTGTTTGAAACAGGAGCAGATTACTCATGACTGTAGAAAGATAAAACATTCAATAAGTTATAATGATTTAGATTTTGAGATCAGTTAGAAACAGATGAGAAAAAGATGGGTACCAATATAATGAATTTTCCAAACCCAGGGATCAATGGTATCTTTGATAAGATAGGAGAATATAAAGAGAATTATAATTAGGTGTGAAAAAGATGATTCAGTTTTTAAATGCATTCAAGTATAAGAATATCCCATTAGAGATATTCTAGAGAGTGATCTGCAAATGCTTGAATCTGTAAATATGGTATGGGCCTCTAAAATCTATTTTAAAAATCTTTCATGGATTCTGATGTGTAGCTATGTTTGTAAACTCCTGCTCAGGTCACCTGGAAATGTACATTTGGAGAGAAAGCAAGAAATTTGACCATATGTATGGAAATCCTTTAAATAAAACAGATGTGGTTATAAAGCAATCTGGCAAGAAAATGCAAAAACGTAAGCAGTCAGATGAGTATTATGATTTCTGTTGTTTCACTACTTTCAAGTCTGTAATTTATTCTTTAGATTTCCTCAAATGAAAATTTTCATTTGAGAATGAATTTGATATTTTTAAAGCAGACTGAAGTCTTCTGGAATTATCTTTTGGCAGCATGACTGAGCAGGTCTTTGGGAATCTCTTTCCAGGTCTTGGACAATTGAAGAATGAAAGTGAAAGCTAACTCTTCCTGAAGTTCTCAGGACTGGAGTTCAAATATCATTGTGAAGTTAATTACCCTTAAGTTGATCAAGATGCTTATGATCAGAAGCACATTTCAAAAGAAAAGAGTCTCTATTTCTTGACACTTATGTCCACAGTCCTGACACAAACAAGAGATAAGGCTTTTTAGTACATGCAAAAAGCCCAAGTATTAAGTCAAATTGTATGTAATAAGTGAGATTGGTATTTAACTACATGACAACTCCAGGTGAATAAAAAAGACCAAAAGACTACTCTTCCAATAATGGACTTCAGATAATTCAGTTCTATCCCAGCACGGTTCACATGTTTCAGCAGCTTGTATATTAATTTTAAGGATATGTAACATTAAAGCTGGACTAATTTCAAACATAATAGGCATCAAAAGAAATGTAAGTTCTGTGTTTATTTCGATTATGTGAGCATAGGGAAATTCTTAAGTAATCTAAAATTAAAGTGATAAAATATTTCTTTATATACCACTTCATTTTTTTTTTTTTTTTTTTTTGCGGTACGCGGGCCTCTCACTGTTGTGGCCTCTCCCGTTGCGGAGCACAGGCTCTGGACGCGCAGGCTCAGCGGCCATGGCTCACAGGCCCAGCCGCTCCGCGGCATGTGGGATCTTCCCGGACCGGGGCACGAACCCGTGTCCCCTGCATCGGCAGGCGGACTCTCAACCACTGCGCCACCAGGGAAGCCCCTGAATCTTTTTCTTATCATTAAGTTCTGATTGCTGTAGCAGGCCTCTAGTGCAGGATGTGGCTTCCTATGCCTGATGTTCCTATCTTTCTACACACACAGTCTTTTGAGGAGACTCTACCACCAACTAGTTGCATGATCTTGGCCAACTGGCCAACTTACATAACTTCTCTGAGCCTTGTGTTAAATTAACATAATATAAAATAACCCATCTGTGACTCGAGTTCTACCCCAGTTTTGCTGCCCTTATTGTAGGTCTTTGGCATTGTTGTCAATGGTGCTTTGCTGAGTCTCTGGACGCTGACTCAGCAAAGACTGAGTCTTTTTCTCGTTTAAACCCTGCTGTCCTTCTGGCCTTGAGCCTCACCTGCTATGGAATTTCAGCACTGATGCTTATTTATCAGATTATTAGCTTCTTGGCATATTGTTAGGATGGCTTAAAATACAGGTACTTCTATATAAATGCAGATGCTTTAACACTTTATCCTTTTTAATAATCAAGCTAAAGAAACTGCAGCCATCAAACTCTGGTGCAGTCTCTTTTATTGAATGTGATAACATTATTGGGTAGCACTCAGTGTTCTTGTGGGGATTAATGCATGAAAATGCCATTTTGCATAACAATGTCAAAAGCCTAACTCTGAAAAGGTCCATCTTAGTTATAAAACTCAAGCAGAGGATTGATACATTATCTTTAGAGAATTCCAAAATGCTTTGTGATTCTGCATTGTATAATATCTCTGACAAGATATAAGAAGAAAGTATTCCATTTAAGTACACAGGTGCAGATCTGATCCCAGAGCTCTGTTTCCGAAGTCATGTTTGTTTCAGGTAAAGGTCACCAAAAAATGTTCCTTTTGAAACTTCAGATATTAGAAGAAAATATGGCAATATTGGGGTGAATAACCTTTGTGTTGATCACTCTGTCAAGAATCCATAAGTATGGGCAGATGAGAAGAGCCTTTGCCTATATTCACAGATTTTTAGAACAAGATTCAATATTTGCCATTATTGTCAACTGCATTTTATTTGACAAATGCAGGCTCAGCAACATCAATATTTAAAACCCTTAATATGATACTCTCTAGATCGTAATTCTGTAGGGAAGAACACTACCCTCTCTTCTT